>NC_051132.1:11659582-11849571 GCF_014839805.1 Manduca sexta
TTAGGGGCCGTGTTTAACCGTAACACTCAGAAATAATAAAAAGATGAGATAATTATCTCTTCTGATACGATACTCTGCCTGGACGACATTCAATTTAATCAGGTGCAACAGTCAATTTCTTTGGACATTATTATTTATACTATATTATCAAGAGTAAAAGTTAGTGAGTCTGTTCGTTTGTAGGGGCTAATATCTGGATATACTGAACTGATTTTGAATTTTTTTTCACTAATAGGAAGCTACATGGCTTTTGAGTGCTATAATTTGTATTCGGAGTGAATATTTATTCCGGAAAAATTTATTCACGCAGGCGAAACCGCGAGAAAACGTAGTAATTTAATAAAAACAGACGTGATGTGACTTTCCTGTAGCCTTTTGTATGGTCAGAGTGATTACTAAATTCCAGATTTTAAATATTTCCTCTTTCCTGGCAGACTTTACTATCCGGGATAGTAAATGTTGAGGGACGGCAAAGATCATTAGATATTTAATAGCACATTCGTTTATTTGTTCATTTTTTACATTTAATTAAAATCCATCGAGCGATTTATTAATAAATGTTTGGTGAATAACTATTTTAATCATATTTATCAATATTTAGTGCGATCAGAATAGCGATAAGTTGAATCCACGATTTCATAGAAACGAGTCTTCAAGAATTAGTTCGTTGGGACGAAGCGACATCTGTTGTTGAAAGCAAATAATATGTGTAGAACACAAAAGACTATGTTACGCGAAACACAATCACGTTAATGGCAGTGGCTAGTTCATCATCTAATGTGTAGATGGCGTTAAATTAAAACGGGAAAAGATTTTAATATTAGAATTATATTAGCTCGGTAGCGTAATTCTATGCTAATGACTGCATTACGAAAATCTCGGGTTCGCTGCCCGGGCCGGGCAAAGTGATATTGGTTTTTTTTTACTAAGTATCAATCCGAAATCCGGAATCAGTGCTCGATATAGCGATAGGTTGAACCCGTTTCACATCAGAATACAAACGGTGGAAAGTGATTGCAGCTGTAGCGCCTCCGCCTTGCCTATGAGGGATAATGGGCGTGAATGATTGCGCGTAAAACTAAACTATAATATTCTGGATATGTATTAAAATACTTAACGATCGTCTAAATGGTGAAAAGCGCTGGAGACATATTGTGATTAATGCCCCTTTTTCGTGCAGGCACTCCTTAACACAGATCTCTTCTAAAACTTTCCAGACCTACTTTTTTATTGGTACAATGAGTAAGATTTTTGTGATGCCATAAAATCCTCAAACTGTTTTCATATACTTTCTTTTGCATTGGAGGGGCCGGAACCCAAATCTTTTTCTACAATCGATATCAATAATGTTATGTATCAAAATGACAATTGACAATTTTTATTAGTGTTCTAATGGTAATAAAAGTTGATTGGTGATTTTACATTTGAATCGGTGTTGCCTTATTTTTATCCCGAACCTAAGCACGTGACATTTGGTGTCGGAAATGAGATAGACAATGCCGATATAATTGAAAGAAGACGAATCTTAGAGAACTCGCACCGTCAACGCCCCCGATCCATATCTTGGTGGCGTTAATTATTGTAGAAAGTCATTTTGACTGCAGCCTTTGCAGCCTTAGGCATACACGTACGTTTGACGTCGCATGACCATCTAGACATCTGACATTTACAGCATATTTATTACAAACTAGCTGATCAGACAGACGTTGTACTGTCTTAAACAGTTATCCCCTTATTCATAGGCGTTTTTTTATCTAAGGAGTAAAGTTGTGATAACGAGCCTGTTTCTCATGAGGTTTCTCAGTGGTGACGGCATGGCAGCCTTCTTAGTGCGTAGCCATAGGGCCGTTGTGATTGGCTAATATTGAGGTACATACAACTTATTGAAGACGTCTCCCAGTCTTCTCTCTCACTTGCACCCTCACTTTTCTGAGATTTTTAAATATTTACTATTAGTTTTTTTATATTTTTCGTAGAAGGCTTCTCCTGATACTAACGAACACATAAAAGAAAGATTTATTTCATTTGGTGCAGTGGCTTGGAAGTTATGCGCGTACAAACATTTCGGTGATTCATTTTTCTTTATGTAGATTTATTTATACATATTTAAAGCTATAAAATATATGTCTAGATGGTCATGAGGTATATATTTTAGTATGTATACTAGTTGTAATAAGCATAGTGTATATATTAATAACATTCCACATAGCAATCCTAGTATTTATATGCTAATTGTTTGTAAAAACATAGTGATGTACCGGTTTTCCCTAAATATTCATTTCCCGCATCAATTTGTTTAAGACACGCGTAATAGAAATCTTCCAAAGCCTTCAAATCTCTATATACGGCATTTGATGTAACCTGTGCCCCCAACAAAACTCGGCCTAGAGCCTAGTGAAGAGATCGCCGTTAAATGAAAACATATCTCCTTTGTGAATAATTTTATTATTATTTTATATTCTGTCATTGTAAACTTATAGCAAATAAATGAAAATAATTATAAAATTATTAAAATGTAATTTTAGAAGCTGTCCATTGGAAATTTATAATACGTGTTTTCGTTTAGCATCAGTTAGTCAGATGTTAAATCATGCGGCATCGCGTCTCAGCCCTACTACTTGATAATGTGGAATTCAGCGGGAATCGTGATGTTTTATTTACTCCTCTACGTAAATCATAATGGTTATTCGCATACTTATTCAATCCTTTAATACTGCAAATCTAGAGACCTTAGATGTAATAATTTCTGTCATAATCAATGTATGTATGTATGAAGTGCTTTCGTATATTTTGATTCTTTCTTCTTTTTGATTAATTAATAACTACCATATACGCCATACTAGCCTTTTTGCTACTTCTCTCATCTCGATCCCATGGCTGTAAGAGATTGCCTCGAGCGATAAGATTTTCAATTGTACCACCAGTGTTAAATACAGTATCTTTTGGTGTACAATATAGTAATAAAGCAATAAAATTAAAATAATATGGTTAGAAAAATCTTTGTCACCCTTTTTACGCAATGAATAATAATATGCCTCTGTGCTGGGGAGTGTGCGATATGGTATAATTAAAGTTCAAATAAAGGATTACAGAAATATAAAATGTAGGTATGTATTAAATTCGACGGCTGAATTTCGACTATTAGACAACCACTAGTTTATTATAAAATAATGTAATAGGTGATTAATCGACACCAATCAAGTAAGCAACGCATATTACATAAAATTACAGAGTATTACAGTAATAATTGTGACCATAGACACGCGCTAACGACTCTCCTTGGCCGGCTGGCGATAATCAACCTTCAACTGTATGGTTAAATCATATAACACGAGGTCGCATGTCTTTCCGTTCACCTATTGTTACTAATTATAATTATCTGAATGTTTAGCCTACAGATGGCGCGACGATAGACTAGTTTGACTATGAATAGTTGGAAATAATTAAACATATGCGTAATTTGAAGAAGCTTAGATGTTTATTAAATGGTATAAAATTATTATTATTGACATACTAGATGTTGCTCGCGGCTTTTCATGCGTGATAGATTTTTCTCGATAGAACAGGGAATTGTATACTTTTTTAGAATGAAAATTAGCTTATAAGTTAGTCGAGGAAAGTACCGGACCCGACCACGGTTCCGCAAACGTAGTGTAGGACATCATCCAGCTAGGTGGAGTGAAGATCTGTGAACGGTCACTGGCAAGAACTGGATGCAACGAAGACTGGGTAAAATGGCGCATATTGGAGGAGGGCTATGTCCAGCAGTGGACAAAGATATAGGCTGATAATGAAGAAGATGATGATGATGAAATGTACGATCGGTGTGCTAAATTTTATGCATATTCATATAGAGTTTTCTACGTCTACTTACCACAAACATGCATACATCCAAATATCTTCACAAAGGTTTGATGTTATAATATTATTTAATAGATATATTATAATATTAAATAACCTGCTTTGTCTATAAAAAGATGACGCGTCAGCCTATAAGGAGTGGCCGAAAATATTTTATAGGCATTATGCATAATTGAAATAATTTAACATCTTTATCAGTTGAACCGCGCATGCATAACAAATACGACACTGAAGGACTTTCGTATTGCAAACTGCCCAATACTATTCAGCATGGGCCTCCCCTACTTCTGAGTTTAGACTTGAGGCCACTGCGCTAGCCTATAATAATATGTGATACATAATGTAACATTATGACATTACTGGCTCACTTTACAAGGCCTATGTTAATTTTTATTTATATCGGAAAAACGAGATTTAAATTTTTTATGTTGGTAACAATTAGAAAATTTACTGTTCCCCTTTACTTTACTATTGGATTATTAGAATTTTTACTAAAAGGAACATAAAAAGTGATATATTTTATTCAATTTGGTTATAAAATATCACACAGTACCTTGTAATAGTGAACCAGCGATATGTAAGCAGAATAGAAGTGTTAAATAAATTGTCTCTGATCTATGGAATCGCTCCATACTGTACATATAAAGTATGAAATCTGTAATTAATTAGGGAAAAGTAAATAAACTACAATAATGTAATAAAGTACAGTATATAATTATTTGAATAAATACAATTCATACAAAATATATTTCCTTACGTTAAATGTCTAAACATACAAATATAAATACGTATGGTAATATTTATAAAAAAGACCATATTTTATATATTCATAAGATTCAAGTCCAAGTCACAAACCTTCATTTTAACAAAAATATATCGGATACTAAACACAAAAATATATAGGATTTTTACTATATACCTATAATGATCTATGCCGTATTTTTTATTCCGTCAATTTCAAATACAAATGTAGAAGTTGCTTTTAGTCAGAGTTCTGGGGTTATATAGAGCGGACATTGGGTAGATTGTCATACAATAATATTGCGCTCATGCCGTTGTTACTCAATCTAATAGAATAAATGTAAAATACTTCATATTTTTCCATATCGTGATTGATACGTGTTTAATGCTCATATTAGCATATTTTCTATAAATATCTAAGGACGCTGTGACATGTAGTCACACGGACATATCAAATAAGGCAAACTGGCTTATTACCAATTGGTGATAACTTTTGGAGCTCAAATTTAGTCCTGACGAATTGAAATTTATATTATACTAGCGACCCGCCCCGGCTTCGCACGGGTGCAATATTTCTCCACTATTTAATGGATGTGATACATATAAACCTTCCTCTTGAATCACTCTATCTATTAAAAAAACCGCATCAAGATCTGTTGCGTAGTTTTAAAGATTTAAGCATACAAAGGTAGGGACAGAGAAAGTGACTTTGTTTTATACTATGTAGTGATAAATACCGCACCTGTAGATACTGTTGATGTTCCTATTTAACACACACAAACTCACGCCCGTTATCCTCGAAGGGGTAGGCTGACCGTAACTGGTGCACCTACTTTCCGCCGTGTATGTTCCGTCCCAATAAGCGACAGATTCCAGATAAATATTCCAGATGAGATGTAAATTTCAGACTCAAGGTTGATACTGCTTAAAAAAAAATACAATTTCATTTTGCCCAAAATTGGGTTCAAATCCAAAACCTTACCAGTGCCACCAGTTGTACAGTAATACAACGCCACCGAGACAGCCATTCGTATTTAAATAAATAAGGTTATTTTACACCTCAACCATTCTCAAGATTCATTTTGATTGCTAATCATTTATTGGTAAATTTACACAGATTAATAAATTAAGTCTTTCGTGGCCATGAACATTGAGCAGGTCGTTGCTTCAGGTGTTTACTTAAAAAGTTACCACGTCTTATCACTTCAACTTATTATGAAATTTAGTAGTTCTCCATTAACGTGATAGAGGATAGCAAGTGAAAGATGGGCAATTTTTATTACTGATTTGGATTGTGCGTTAAACGAACTTTCTTCCTATCTAGATTTCATACATCTACATAAATTAGAAATACATTTTCTTGTTTGATAAACGGCAGTATGAACGATAAGTTAAGCTAGTTACCGTGAAATAGAGCAGAACCCTCTATTTTGACTTACTGCTATATTGATTACCAGGACAATTTTGGCCACTATTATGCCTTATTTTTTAAAGTTACTATAATAATCTTAAAATCCAAGCCATAATAGGCTTTATTGAAATGCACTCAAAATTCAAATACAAATGCGTACATTTAATATAATAAAGACTTCATTCAAATTTGTTTCTTTGCATCATATGGAGGTAGTCATCAGTTGACAGCAAAAGATAAGTGGCCAGTATTTTAAATGAAAAATAAACTGAATTGTTTTTTTATGAGTTGTTGATTTCAGAAAACAAGTAATGTTAACTGTTACTGGTCATTAATTCAAAATTACAGAACAAAACATCATCAACAACATATTAGCACCAATTACACAATTGTCTTATTAAATCTAATAAAACAGTTACAATATTACCTTTATAGTACTACCTTTATTGTAGTTATAATCTCATTCATGTACGTAAGAGCTGATCTTGGATGAATTTTGTTATTCAAGTCATAATACACCGCAAAGTGACCCAGACGTTAGACTCAAAGTGATAATTTATAAATACACAAATTCACTTTTGTTTGATAAGTCGAATGTAAATTTACATTGCCATGGGTATCATGACTTGGCAATATTGCAGAAGACTTCAATTTATCGTCTCTAGATACCATGTCTTCGATTTTATTACGTTTTATTGCGTAAGTTTTTAAGATGAATATGTTTTAAAAAAACCCCTATGCTTAGTTAGGTAGCTACGGATGGATAGTAAAAGCTGTTTTTAACTCTATTTTCCTGCTTTTGGATCTCCAGACCGAACTGCCAAAAGGATAATTTCGGGATAATACGTTTTCAACCAAAATTATGGTAAACCTATGCATAAGGGTTAATATGGAGATAAAAATTGTTCTTTGATTAATAATTTTAAGGCTAAGATGATTTAAGTTTAAAATTATTCATGAAGACGGCTCCATGTTGTGAAATCAAATGTTACCGAAATGTTGAGTATATATAATTGACCTCTATCAATATAAATTAGCTTTATTTACAATTCGTAACTTAATCAAAATGTATTTATTAATTTCTTAATCATATCAACTGATTCGTTTTGGCCTATGCTATCGATATACGCTGTTGCTTTTTTTGCATGATCTTCGTATAGCATTTTAGTTTTGTCAACCGCATCAGTTTTTAATATATTAAACTTTAAATCTTCATAATCTACATCTTTGACGTCATTTTTGGCTTGATCTATTATCTTATACAAATCAGGATTACCATCAAGAGCAAATAACACCGGAGCACTGGCCAAACAAAATTGTTCTTTGGAATCTGAAGTTAGTTTCTGTAGTTCTGTAGCGGCTTGCCACGCGAGGCCCACGTGGCATCCGAAATGGTACGCATAATTCTGGATCTCACGATTATGTTTGTCCAAAACCATTGCTGATTGACACCCCCTGCCCAAAAGACTGACGCCGTTGAAAACTGACCGAGCTGTCCATTCCTTCCTTGGTTTACCTAACACATCATCAACTGCTATGGACGTTGTGTCAAATGTAATTTCTAGATCGTCTGTGGCTCGCTTAGGTTTACCTGGTAAAGGCATGTTCTGCTCATCTCTCTCACCGAAAAATTCGCCTTCAGACAAATCCTTCAAAGCCGTCGAAATTATGTAAGACACATCAGAGTTCCTTAAATTAGCAAGCATAGCGTTAGCTGTAACTAGTAAATAATCTCCAAGTAGGATAGCAATTTTGTTGCCGAATATAGCTGATTCTGTATCTTTTGAACGTTTCGTGAACGGTACATTTACTATTCCTCTGTGTATGAGATGTCCAGTACGTATCATTTCAGTTAGTTCTGCAAGAACTCTGGTTTGTTCTTCTGATTTCTTTGTTCTAGGTACTGTTGTTTTGATTGATTTCGAGAGCAGTAGTATTATGAGGCCCCAGGGCTGGAGGTTCTTTGAATCACCGTACAACACGTTCTTTGCTGTCTGCATTACTAAGTGATTACTGCCAACCTGGAAAGAAAAAAAAGCTATTCAGTTAATTAATATATAGATATATGGAGATTCATGAAGGTCTAATAATTTTCTTTCCACAGACACATTAGGGTCGAAAACTATAGTAGCTGTCACTTTTCTTTGCTCTAATTCAGAATCTGCTTATTTTTTCAAGAGCAAAAAATGCTACATTACTTATCAACGCTATTTGATTTGATCGTGTTACTTAATAATCATCTCATTTATCTACAAGTGACTGAGCTGATGGATAAGGAAGCAATACGAACGGTCGATAATATAATTCAGGACCTTAGAAGGGCAACAGCAATTAAACATTAAACAATCCTAAATGTATATGGGTAGAGGGGGTGCATTTTAAGCTCAACTAATAACTCGGCTAATTATGCTTACGACGTTAAAGAAAAAATAGGAAATATAATGACTCTATGACTCGCAAGTACTCCCAACCAATACACAACCCCAAATTAAATTTGTGGTAAACGATCACTAAAACCATCGGAATAAAACTCGTTTTAGGATTTTATCGCGGGTTTTTCTATATTTAAATTTCGCCCCGTGATCATTATGGCTGCAGTCTTTGGAAGGTCAGGGTAAATCTGTATTTAATTTTCCTTTTTTCCTGTTAGTTATATTTCTTACAAAACCTCTAGTGTCAATTCTGTCTTCGTAATCGTACATGGTAAGTATAATATAATAATTATATTAGAATTAAATCAGCTTAGCATAGTTTATATAAAACTTTTTAAAATATCTAATAAATAATTTTATGTGTTTGATTGCATTTGAAAGTAATAGTAAATGTTTTTTTTATTGCTTTGAATGACGGGATGAGCTTGCTGTTCGCCTGGTGGTAAGCGATACGACCGCCCATAAATATTATAAACACTTCCAACACATTGAATTACAAAGTATTGTTTGGTAATCCACTGCGCTCGCCATCCTGAGACATGAGATGCTAAGTGTAATTATCATTATGTCTAGTGGTTACACTGGCTACACTATCATAGTAAATTTCCCACAAACATCCAATACAGAGTAATTATTCAAATAACTTGTTTATATGCGTAGAAATTCTCAAACACGCTTGATATAATACTCATATAATATAATACTAATTTATCCACATTATACGTCTATAATTTTGAACCAAAAATATTTTTTTTCCAAGCCCATAAAATAAACTTGCCAGTCCATAAACAATGGAATTTGGATAACTTTGGTACTCATACTATCGGTTTTATATTACGCAAATATTTTGATCTTTTTTTATGGAAAAATATCAATTATACCAATTATATACCTTGATATATATGGACCTTTCTCTTGTCCTTAAGTGCATTTACGAAACTTAAATGTTTTACACTTACGTAACACGAATCAAATCGATTAACATAACGCATTATCCTTGAGAGAGTAGACAGAGAAAGGAATGTAATAAATCTATCAAAATCGCTTTTTAAACATGTCTTAGATCATATTACGGTTCTTACGATTGTGTTATATTGATTTTGAAACTAATGTTTTATATGTATATAAAATTATTACGTCATTGGAAGTATCTAATGTTGAATAACTTCTACTTCGCATAAACAAACACAAGAATAAAAATAGTAGATGCTAAAGCCGCCCTTAAAATAAAGGAGTAAGAATTAGGATGGTAGAGAGGCTTGTGGAATTAGTACTCTTACGAAACGCAATCTGATGGAGGGATATTCTTATTAAACTGCTTCTTTACATTACACCTTATATCGAGTTTGATAAGCTCTAAATTCACAGCACAACGGTGTCTGTAAGATATAGACAAATTGTACCGGCTCAATTATATGGTAGAGAAGTCTACAAAAAAATACAAACGCACGAATTGAGAACTTCCTTTTTTTTCGTACACCGAGGCTCATGTTTGGACGTTTTGCTACATCTGAATATCACTCAGTATTTTTGTGCTAACCGAGAATCGATCTTGGAATCTAAGTTGTTCAACAACATCACACGTAAAAGGATCTACAGTTAAAACGGACGCAATTCTACTAAAAACCGGTACCAGTCGACATCACGTAGAAAGTAATGGCCGCCTTATTAACTTTCACGAAACGGTTTACCGATCTTTCGAATTACTTAATTTTACTTACAAAAATAAGGAAACGCAACAAAATCGCGAGCAACACTACAATTAAAATTTGAAAAAAGAATTTATCATAGACATTTTTTATATAACATTTTTGAAGCGATTTAATAAATGAAACGAAGTGAAATCTTCAAGCATTTTTACCTCGTTTTCTGTATCCGTCTTTTATGAGTAACGCACACAGAAAAAAAGGCGGTGATATTAGGAAATGAAAGTAAAAGTTGTTTATGGTCAGAATGAATTTATGAAAAACGGTCAAAATGAAAACAGTTACATTTAAAAACGAAATTGGCGCAGTATGTGAACTAATATTTTATTATGTGTGCTAACTTCTTTCACAATTTTTATAACTAAACCTTGAGACTTATGAAATTGTAATATGTTAGATGCATAGTTAATAATTATAACAGGGACTAGTTTAAGAAATGAACAGTGTTATCTATAAAATTAATTTAAAAAAACATTATTTAAAAGTTAAGAATAAAATTACTCACCAATTTCCTCAGGTAGAGAGCCAGATTAGCGAATTCATCGCTTAGAAGACACCTTAAATTCATAAAAGAGGTCGGATATCCGACAACTTTCTCTGCATCTCGTATGATGTTGCTCCAGTTCGAGAAAGGAGGCCGCAACAGTATAAGGATTTCATCTTTAGTCAAACTGGCCATCGTCGATTCGAATCTTTTTTGAAAAAAGAACGACGACCCGCGCCTCAGGACCCGGGAGACGGCGTACGACGCCGCCATTGTTGAATATTCACTTTTTCAAATTCACTTTTTTAAACTAACTTTTTTATGAGTTGTGCAGCGCGCTAAGCGAGTGCCGGTGAAATGTTTGCCTGCTCGGATGCCCCGCATACCTATTGTGTTGCCAAGGTTGAAATATTACCCAATGTGGGACTTTATGTTAAAATGTCAAAATAATTGCATTAATTCGTTTGCAACTTTTGACCTTAATTATTAAGGTAATTAAGCCTTATTTTAAGTGGAATATGATTAACGAAAAGTAAGACCCATATTTTAAGATGTATCTAATTATAATTCATTAATAGTGTAGCAGTAATGAGTACAGAAATATGGTGATTAACAAATAACTTACAAATTACAATCTTTGAAATTCGTTATAAAAGCTAAAGCGAACTTCTTACATAATTTTAATCGTCATAGAAAATATTTTTATAGGATACTGAAATTACACAATATTACGGTAAATTTTATTACCTGGCAACTCAGTTGCTCTTGACCGTGAAGTGGAAAGCATCATTGAACTACTATCAAAACACACAAACTTGTATTTTCTTATACTATTATACGACACATTCAATCTTCGACCGTAAAGTCTAATAACAAAGACCACAATATATTAACCGATACGCGTGACATGATTTGTTACTATTCAATATAACCATTTTAGGAGACCTATACTTACTAAGCTTTTACAGGTAGAGGTAGATCTGAACGATTAGGATAACAAAGAACGGATTCTTTTTTTTACTTTTTTATTGAATTCTTAGGCCTTCCTAACCAGTTTCTTGACCTAGTTATTTATATTATGTCCATTTAAACTATTTTTTTTTTTACACACGTAAGAACAATAAAAAAGTTTAAAAAGAAAAAAAAAACAATTCCAAATTCATGCCTTTTTTATCGAAAGATACTAAAGAATACTAATAATTGTTAGATGAACTGATAGGTCCGTGGGTTTGTACCACGATCTCTTCACTTTTGCTATATACGTTATATCTAGTCAGCTAGTTGGAACCCCAAAATTCGTAACTTATCTAATCTGAGTTTAATTTTTAAAGGACAGTTAAATCCCCATAAATTCTCCAGCATTATGGGCGTTTATGGGCAATTGCTCGTTAGTAACTTTGTTTTTACTTTTCAAGCGCTTTTGACAGCTCCACCTGAAGATCTATAGGGAAGGTGTATGATAAGCAGTAGAGTTCATACAACTTATATTGATAATGATGATCAACCCATTTTTTATAAGGTAGCATCACTACATAGTATAAAACAAAGTCGCTTTCTCTGTCCCTATGTGTGCTTAAATCTTTAAAACTACGCAACGGATTTTGATGCGGTTTTTTTAATAGATAGAGTGATTCAAGAGGAAGGTTTATATGTATAATAATAACATCCATTAAATAGTCAGCATTGCACCCGTGCGAAGCCGGTGCGGGTCGCTAGTTATATTATATAATTGAATTATATAATACCCAATCTATGTATTAATACATGAAGAAAAATCTTTGTTTCCCTTTAAAGCACATTATTTTTACGGTGAAGTGTCAGTTTTGACATAATTAAATTTCATAATATAGGGAAATGCAGAAAAAAATATATGAATAATATGTGATACAAAAATATAGTATGTGAAACTTGTATGATTTGGTGTTATAAAAATAAAATCAAATTTAATTACAATTATTTCATAAATAAAACACACACACAAGGTAAAAACTATTTACAGTTTTATCAAACTAAAATACAAGTTATAGTACAACGCTTAACATTAAACAACGCCATCTAGTAATACTACTAAGAATCACAATCACGGTGCTTTCTCAGACAATTTAGGTACTGTTCTCCAAAAAATTGAATATAAATACCACTGTAGATGGTATGCAACTGCCAAAATGCCTGCAGATGCGACAAAAAACAGCGGGAACCATAAAGAACCGTGTAATTTGCCGAATATAGGGTACACCCAGGCCCCATAGGAAGCGTAGACGTAAATCAATCTGGAATAAAAACAAAATGGAAATATATATTAATATTATCTATGATTTTGGGTTTTTCTGATTAGTATCAGCTCAGAGTTTGAAAGTTGTGCCCGATTTATAAACAATGGGCTATTTAGAAAAGTGGGCACACTAGTTACGTCTCTGTCTACCCCTTCTGGGATATAATGCGAGAGTGCATATTCGACTCATTGTTGGAGAAACTGCTGCGTTCGATTGTCAACCGTAACGTTCTGGACTCAAGTCGGATATAAGCTTGGCTAGGTTTCAATGCATTAGTTCTATGTCTAGAGCCATACATATTTCTTTTGAATAAACGGCGTGATCTATGTTTTGTCTGTAAATTCTAAATCAAACTCGTCTTTCATATAAAATTAAATTTACGTTAAATTCCTATTGTGTTGTTCTATCGCATAAAAAAGTTCTACAGTTCAGGTAATGCCTTCCGTAGAAATCAATAGATGGCGCTAAACAGATAAAGGTTTTTAGGTATAAGTAAAATACTAATAAATATTTTGTGCCCTAAGCAGCATACACATTTTACGTAGATCGAAATGAAAACAGCTAAAAAAATGGTTTATTGTAAAATGTAGGTAGATATTATAACTTTGACTTGCAATGACCAACACCTCAGTCCGCCCCGTTACCACGAAGGCTACAAAGTCTTCGAAATGGCGGGAGAAAATAATAATAAATAACCGCGATAAATTCCGTAAACTGTTTTATTTCAATAATATACAAAATTAAACAAAGGAAATTATCCTATAGCGGGGCACAATTCAAACTCAAAACAATATTAAATAATAAAATACTTACGTAGAGATATACGTAACCTCAACGATCCAAGTGACTGCTAACCGCATCCAGGAGTTCTTCGGCTTACTCCTGTGGTAGAACATCATCTCCCAGAGGGCTATCGGGAATATCCATGTATGCATGATGTGGTTGGACGTGTCGCTAATAGCCTTATCTATGTTGGCAGGGTAGAACAGACTCCGGTCGTACGCGAAGAATAACCAGAAGACTGAGAACACGAACTGAAAAAAACAATATGAATCATACAAATTTATTCCCAAAGGGGTAGGTAGAGGGATAACTGGTGCACCTAATTTCCACCGTTTGTATTCCGTCTTATTATATGAAAGGGGGCCTACCGCCATATCGGGCACAAATTCCAGACTCTGGGCTGATATTGAGTAGAAAAACCCAATATCACTTTGCCCAGCCCAGTGGCGGCCCTAAACGACGCAAAACCCCAGGCGAAAGCAAAAAGAAACAGACGCGAGGCCCTGGGCAGAATAAAAAAGACGTTCCCCTGTTTTAACAGTTTTGTCAGTAAGAACGTAAAAAAAGGTCCTGCGAGGCACCGCGCGAGGCCACGGGCGGTTGCCCGGTTCGCCTCCCACAAAGGTCGCCTCTGGCCCTGCCCAGGAATAGGATCAGAGACTGAGGAGAGAATGAGGCAGTCAATTACATATTAAGATAAATCAATTAAGTATTTTACTACATAAACATACTTGTTCCTTTTGATATGCGCAAGACAATGAACTCCATTACATGATGATAAGGAACGGTGTCTAGACAGAGTCGCGATTAAAGAGAAGTAATTTATCAACAGCCAATGCAATTATGCTGGGCTGTTTGCAACCGGTTATACATAGGCTGATCCTGGAATGCGATACTTTTATGTTATGAAGGCTGAAAAGTTCTCAACACTCCGTAAAAATTAAGCGAATTATCGAAATAAGTGTAAAATAGTAATTATCAATATTAATAAAATAATTACGGAAAAGTAAATTGAAATACATACACTTTATATTTTAAAATACTATTAAGTATTATTTTCTGCAGAATTGCCAAAACTAGTTAACAATTTTGAACAAATAATTAATTGCATCTGCTGTTGTAGTGTACATTTTCCTTACAGTAATTAGCTGATTTAAGAATATAAATTTGGCTTTATGTTGAAGGTCACTTTTTCTTACGTCAATTGTTTTAGACATTTTGTTTAAAATCAATGAACAGTGAACAATTTTTGAATTCAAAACATTTTGATTTCAAAACTTTTTAAGTGTATTTGCATAAAGTAATTAAGAAAATAAACCTGGGCATCCACTTTTCGCCAAGTGTGTTCCGTCCTATAATGTGATAGGGGCGAGACTATCGCAATATCGAATACAAATTATAGACTCCGGCTGATACTGAGCAAAAAAACCCAAATATCACTTTGCCCGACCCGAGATTCGAACCCTGGACCTCAGAGCGCTGTCGTACCGCACACACAGTACAGCTGCGCCACCGAGGCAGTCAATTAGTAATAGCATATTCTATCATATTACTTAAAAATGATTATATTTTACTTTATGCGGTAAAAACATAATGAACTACATTTTTATAATGTCTCTAGAAAGAATTTATAATACTCACGAATGTGGACGGCCAGACGATACTTGAAAACGCTTCTTGGCGGATGAAATCAACAATCTTGGGCGGCTTGTAGTCTGTGTGGGCATTTTTTAGAGTCTGCAGGTCGTAGTACAAACTAAAAGACGCGAATACCGTCTGAAAGATCTGTGAAAAAAACAAAAGTCATATTACGAGGAGAAAGCGCAATGAATATACCACATTAAAATGTAAGCCACCGTATGTTTAAAGATATAAGTTTTAAAACACAATGGATAGCATATTGTATACGTAGATTTTTCATCACGTGTACACTGTATAGACACGTGTTAAAATCTTTGATTTTTTTTTTGTAAAAACTGATACCTAAGCTAAGTTAGTTTAGCTCAAATGAGTGGGAAAATAGATTACATAGATAACAGTACCTAGATAGTTTACATAGATTTGCACACAAGTATATATAAATATCTCAGTTATGCGAACGAACCTTCGCGGTTATAATTTGTAGCGACGTTTCGAAGACTTTACAGTCTTTGGTCACGGGGTTGTCTGAAAAGTCAAAGTTATTATATCTACCTTATTTTTACAATTATCTATATCTATACTATTATATAAAGCTGAAGAGTTTGTTTGTTTGTTTGTTTGTTTGAACGCGCTAATCTCAGGAACTACCGGTCCAAACTGAAAAATTATTTTTGCGTTGGATAGCCCTTTGTTCGTGGAGTGCTATAGGCTATATATCATCACGCTATACCCAATAGGAGCGGGGCAGTAATGGCTAATCTCAGGAACTACTGGTCCAAACTGAAAAAATCTTTTTGCGTTGGATAGCCCTTTATTCGTGGAGTGCTATAGGCTATATATCATCACGCTATACCCAATAGGAGCGGGGCAGTAATGGCTAATCTCAGGAACTACCGGACCAAACTGAAAAAATCTTTTTTCGTTGGATAGCCCTTTGTTCGTGGAGAGCTATAGGCTATATATCATCACGCTATATTCAATAGAAGCGGAGCAGTAATGGCTAATCTCAGGAACTACCGATTCGAACTGAAAAAATATTTTTGTGTTGAATAGTCCTTTGTTTGTGGAGTGCTCAAAGTTATATATCATCACGCTATGACCAATAGGAGCGGAGCAGTAATGGCTAATCTCAGGAACTACCGGTTTCAACTGAAAAATTCGTTTTGTGTTGGATAGCCCTTTATTTGTGGACCGCTATAAGCTATATATCATCACGCTATGACCAATAGGAGCGGAGCAGTAATGGCTAATCTCAGGAACTACCGGTTTGAACTGAAAAATATTTTTGTGTTGGATAGCCCTTTGTTCCTGGAGTGCTATAGGAAAAACTACCTAACGTATTAAGATGAAATTTGGTATGGAGACAGTTTGAGACCCTGGGAAGAACATAGGCTCCCGGGAAACTACTATTTTTATAACGGAAAACTTTAGCCTGAAAAACTTTATAACGCGGGCGGAGTCGCGAGCAAAAGCTAGTACAATATAAAGCAGATATAAATTATACAACATTTAGAAAATGTAGGTAGATATAGTAACTTTCAGTTTTTCGGCGACCGACACTTCAGTCCGCTCCGTGACCAAAGGCTGCAATCTTGGCAACGTCGGAAGCAAATCATAATAAAAAAAAAACATAAATTCCAAAAATTTTTTGCTTTATTTCGACGTCTAACATTCGCGTAAACATAAGAAATCATTAATTAACTATATCCAACTCAAGGCTGTCTGGAATAAATTGCCAGTTACGATAAGATCGCCATTTATACTTGTTCGTTTTAGTCTCTATTATATTTTTATTTTTCCTCTTTGCCTTAGACAATAGAGTTTAAAATAAATAACCCAATAAAACCAAAAAAATTCTGTAATGCTGCACTACGCCGGAAGCTATAACTTCTAAAGTCATTAATTGTATTACAATTGTACTAGAAATAAAGTGACAATACATTAGTTAAGATACTGATTAACTAAGTTTGTTAGCAGGTTTTTTGTTACCATAATGATTACTATTGTCTACGAACTACTTACGAAAGTCCAGCAAGTGAAGAAAAACACTTGCATTTGGCTGAAGTGGTAGACTATGGGGTCGTTCATCACCTCCCCCTTGAAGGAGGATAGCATCACTACCATGTTGGTGACATGCAGTGGGATGGTGATGGCATACCCGAGCATGCGCAGATAGATGTGGTTAGACATGTTTCTGGAAACAGAGACCATTTATGATTGGCGTGAAAACCTTTCCTAGATAAAAGTCCTTGATTTCTGTGATAAAGAGGAGAACATTGGAAAATCTGATAAGTAAAGTCTCTTACACATGAAAGATCTACTACCAGTAAAATATGTGCTTTGTTCATGATGAAATGAAATGTGATGATACTGTTATCTCTTCATTGCTGACGTTACTATCCCAATCCAATAAAATAATTCATGGATATTATTACCTACTTCAAATTACTTTTATTTCTACACTTAAATCAGTCGAAAGGTAGAAGGAATTGCAAATAAAAATTACTTATGCATTACAATGAATTTTCCACAACGGAAGTTTGAGTGATTCCATACATTTTTAAAGTGTTTATTGAACGTTTATAGACAAAAGGAATGGAATCCAGATCTTATATATGTCAAACTTTTATTATTTTAAGTATAATAAAAACAAATTGCATGATTGTTAATTACTGCTGGCGCAGTCGCAGTTTGTGTTATTATTAATAAATTATTAATAAATCATTAATAAATCTGGTATATAAAACTATAAAAGTGACTTCGCATCGTCAATTCTTATCCTCCCGCTAAAGTAAATGTCTTAGTTTCTGTTTCTATTATTATTTTGTAAGGCGCTAGGTGTTAAGAAAATCGATTATTAAAATATATTTTAAAACATAAAAAAAAACTGCTTTCGTAGCTGAACGCTAAATTTCGACTTTCTAGATCAATTACAAGTGGGTTAGATTATTTATCTATATACGTCAGTTAATGATAAACGATGAGTGATTAAAATATCGATTTTTAATGCCATTATCTCAATAAGCATTTGAGCTGTAGTAATGGAATTTGGAGCGCAACTCCATACATAGCCACAAGCTGTCAACATTGACCATACTAAAGTCAGTTTGAATCGATTGCAGTTTAATTCAGTTGAACACAGTGAATGTTCGGAACGCCGAATTTAGTACGTAGTACATACATATCGATGTATAGTGGCGTCAAAAGTCGCTTCAAATGGTCCGCGTAAAATTACACGCGGCTTTTGCGTCGCCAGTTTCTTTTTCTCGAACTTGGCTTGTGGCGCGCTGCCGCGAACCGTGTTGGTTATCAATATTTCAATAAGCATAAATTTGCGATTAGTAAAGAAATTTGCAATTCTAAAATCTATTTATAGTCCATTATTCCTGTTACTCATGGTCAGGAAACCAATTTGTAATATTTATTTGTATCATAACGTATGAATTTGCAGAACATGTTTGGCAAGTTTGACTAATAGTTTTTACTTGAATGAACAGGAAGTATAAGAGTAGAAGACAGGTCAAAGTTAAGTATCTCAAACAAAATATTATCCAGTAATTCTCCGTACACTTTTAGATTTAATAAATAATTTTATAAATATGTGATATTTTCTTTAAATCAAATTTAATATTTAAAAAAAAATTAGGTCTCATGGTTCGTCCGTCGTCTAACAACTCACGCCTTTATCGCCAAAGGATGGACAGAGGAATAATATATTAAGCGTCCAATGATGTGTGAAACTACCGCCAAATTGGGTACAAATTCCAATCACAAAACTCAAATATTTTTATTACTGGACCTTAGAAATTGATTCCAGAGTATTATTATAACATCTGACCTTTTTGACAGGTTAATGAGCAATGTGCTCGTTTGTCTCATTTAGCGGAAACCGAAGCTAAAGGTTACCCTAAGTTTGAGTGTGTACTGTGAAGTATAATTAGTATACCGTTGTGGTTTCTATAATGTGTAGATTAGGCTCGCCGCACGAACAAAACATCCCTACCAAACTGCGGACACTACATACATTATAATTGAAAACCTTTCTTTCGAATAGAAGTGTATTTTTGAGACAAAAATAGTTTACATACTAATTCAGTAATTACATTTAAATAGAACTTGGCTCAAATATAGAAGTCGTGGTTTTTTATTTTAAGAAAAACACCCACGTAATCGACGTAACGAGCAAAAAATTGAGTAACTTTATAAAAAATGCGAAAGATTATTATATATTTCTTATTCATACATAGCTTGTTCAGATATATTACTGCATATATTATATAGCACCATTTTTAATAATAGATGGTTAACCTTAATAATAGACCTTATATATGTCTGTCATAATTAGTAATACTGACTTAAAATCAGTTTAAGGTAATACTTAAACTTAAAGGTATACTTAAACTGATTTTCAAAGCTTAACTATAATTACTTATGTTCATATGAAGTGTTTTTTTTTTTGCAAAAAAAATCTTATTAATTGAGTATGAATCTGAATTCCTTCCAATCTGTTTTTTTGTTATATTAAGGCAAAAAATCTCGATTTTTTCGATGCCAATTGCCAAATTAATTTCCTTATACCAAAGGGAGCCTCACATTAATCGACGCTGATGATAATATTGATAAACACATTATACAACTTTAAACCTACTTTGTTATATTGTTCGTTAGTTCGAAACGTCTGAACGGATTTGGATGCAGTTTCTATGAATGCTTACCCAAACTAGAATTCTATCAGTTTTATATTTTTAAGTAAGTAAAATTAGATTTTTACAGACGGGTTTGTCTAGTGTTAAGGCGGGTTTTAAATAATGTGATGCTTAACCTTGTCAAAATTTATGATGACATTTACATATAATCTATATATATAAAAATCAATTGCTGTTCGTTAGTCTCGCTAAAACTCGAGAACGGCTGAACGGATTTATCTTATCTTGGTCTTGAATTATTCGTGGAGGTCTAGGGAAGATTTAAAAGGTGAGAAAAATTCGAATAATTGCCGGGAAAATCCTCAAAACAGCATTTTTCTATTTCCCATACAAACGTTTTCTAACTAATACGTAGAGTCAATTTGTAATTTATTACCGCTGCATAAAGTTCAAATTCGCGTGCGCGTTGGAGGATCTAATATCGCGTTCTGAAACTCAACAAAAGTGAAAGTGAATCGCGAACGCGACAAAATTGCATAGTCTCAAAAATACATAGTACATAAATAGTGGTCGGCTTCGAGAAACTCAATTTTAGCTAACTTCAGTTGTTAATCTGTCCGATTATTTTTTTAATAAGACTATATAGAAATCGAAAGATAAATCTTAAGTTTTGTCACAAATTAAATTATGAATCTTAAGTTAAATTTCTGAACGCAATCATAATATTTGACACTAGCTTTTGCCCGCGGCTCCGCCCGCGTTTTAAAGTTTTTCGGGCTAAAGTTTTCCGTTATAAAAGTCACGCTATATATTTTCCCGGGAGCCTATGTTCTTCCCAGGGTCTCAAACTGTCTCCATACCTAATTTTATCCTAATACGTTGGGTAGTTTTTGAGTTTAACACGTTCGGGCAGACCGATGCAGCGGGGGAGTTTGTTTTATGATATATTTTTGTAGAACTTTTTAAGAGGAACAATCCCGTCATACATTATTGTTGCATAACTTTAACCGTTTACGCAGCGCACGCAACAGAAGCTCTCAAAACTAATAAATTGTCCCCGTTTTTGCATCATGTTTCATTACTGCTCCGCTCCTATTGGTCATAGCGTGACGATATATAACCTATAGCACTCCAGGAACAAAGGGCTATCCAACACAAAAATATTTTTCAGTTCGAACCGGTAGTTCCTGAGATTAGCGATTACTGCTCCGCTCCTATTGGGCATAGCGTGATGATATATATAGCCTATAGCATTCCAGGAACAAAGGGCTATCCAACACAAAAATAATTATTCAGTTCAAACTCCTAATTTCTGAGATTAGCCATTACTGCTCTGCTCCTATTGGTCATAGCGTGATGATATATAGCCTATAGCACTTCACGAACAAAGGGCTATCTAATACAAAATGAATTTTTTAGTTCGAACCGGTAGTTCCTGAGATTAGCCATTACTGCTCTGCGCCTATTGGGTATAGCGTGATGATATATAGCCTATAGCACTCCACGAACAAAGGGCTATCCAACGCAAAAAGAATTTTTCAGTTTGAACCGGTAGTTCCTGAGATTAGCCATTACTGCTCCGCTCCTAATGGGTATAGCGTGATGATATATAGCCTATAGCACTCCACGAACAAAGGGCTATATAACGCAAAAGAATTTTTCAGTTCGAACCGTTAGTTCCTGAGATTAGACATTACTGCTCCGCTCCTATTGGTCATAGCGTGATGATATATAGCCTATAGCACTCCACGAAGAAAGGGATATACAACGCTAAAAGAATTTTTCAGTTCGGACCGGTAGTTCCTGAGATTAGACATTACTGCTCCGCTCCTATTGGGTATAGCGTGATGATATATAGCCTATAGCACTCCACGAACAAAGGGCTATCCAACGCAAAAAGAATTTTTCAGTTTGGACCGGTAGTTCCTGAGATTAGCGCGTTCAAACAAACAAACAAACAAACAAACAANACAAACAAACAAACTCTTCAGCTTTATATAATAGTATAGATATAAACCTATAGCACTCCAGGAACAAAGGGCTATCCAACACAAAAATATTTTTTCAGTTCGAACCGGTAGTTCCTGAGATTAGCGATTACTGCTCCGCTCCTATTGGGCATAGCGTGATGATATATATAGCCTATAGCATTCCAGGAACAAAGGGCTATCCAACACAAAAAGAATTATTCAGTTCAAACTCCTAGTTTCTGAGATTAGCCATTACTGCTCTGCTCCTATTGGTCATAGCGTGATGATATATAGCCTACAGCACTTCACGAACAAAGGGCTATCCAATACAAAATGATTTTTTTTAGTTCGAACCGGTAGTTCCTGAGATTAGCCATTACTGCTCTGCTCCTATTGGGTATAGCGTGATGATATATAGCCTATAGCACTCCACGAACAAAGGGCTATCCAACGCAAAAAGAATTTTTCAGTTTGGACCGGTAGATCCTGAGATTAGTCATTACTGCTCCGCTCCTATTGGGTATAGCGTGATGATATATAGCCTATAGCACTCCACGAACAAAGGGCTATCCAACGCAAAAAGAATTTTTCAGTTCGGACAGTAGTTCCTGAGATTAGGCATTACTGCTCCGCTCCTTTTGGGTATAGCGTGATGATATATAGCCTATAGCACTCCACGAACATAGGGCTATCCAACGCAAAAAGAATTTTTCGGTTTGGACCGGTAGTTCCTGAGATTAGCGCGTTCAAACAAACAAACAAACAAACAAACAAACAAACAAACAAACAAACAAACAAACAAACAAACAAACAAACAAACAAACTCTTCAGCTTTATATAATAGTATAGATTCAGTTCAAACTCCTAGTTTCTGAGATTAGCCATTACTGCTCTGCTCCTATTGGTCATAGCGTGATGATATATACCCTACAGCACTTCACGAACAAAGGGCTATCCAATACAAAATGATTTTTTTTAGTTCGAACCGGTAGTTCCTGAGATTAGCCATTACTGCTCTGCTCCTATTGGGTATAGCGTGATGATATATAGCCTATAGCACTCCACGAACAAAGGGCTATCCAACGCAAAAAGAATTTTTCAGTTTGGACCGGTAGATCCTGAGATTAGTCATTACTGCTCCGCTCCTATTGGGTATAGCGTGATGATATATAGCCTATAGCACTCCACGAACAAAGGGCTATCCAACGCAAAAAGAATTTTTCAGTTCGGACAGTAGTTCCTGAGATTAGGCATTACTGCTCCGCTCCTTTTGGGTATAGCGTGATGATATATAGCCTATAGCACTCCACGAACAAAGGGCTATCCAACGCAAAAAGAATTTTTCAGTTCGGACAGTAGTTCCTGAGATTAGGCATTACTGCTCCGCTCCTTTTGGGTATAGCGTGATGATATATAGCCTATAGCACTCCACGAACAAAGGGCTATCCAACGCAAAAAGAATTTTTCAGTTCGGACAGTAGTTCCTGAGATTAGTCATTACTGCTCCGCTCCTATTGGGTATAGCGTGATGATATATAGCCTATAGCACTCCACGAACAAAGGGCTATCCAACGCAAAAAGATTTTTTCAGTTCGGACAGTAGTTCCTGAGATTAGGCATTACTGCTCCGCTCCTTTTGGGTATAGCGTGATGATATATAGCCTATAGCACTCCACGAACATAGGGCTATCCAACGCAAAAAGAATTTTTCGGTTTGGACCGGTAGTTCCTGAGATTAGCGCGTTCAAACAAACAAACAAACAAACAAACAAACAAACAAACAAACTCTTCAGCTTTATATAATAGTATAGATATAGATTAGATTTGACAACCAACTAATATGTCAATCCATCCTGTCGCATTTCAGAGCACGGAAAAAGTATTATTACGATATTATATCTATCTTTGTGGTTACGTGCGCGAGAACTTTCTTTACTTTGGTGATCCTTTGTGATAGTGACATTCCAAGTAATGTGCTCTTTTTGTGATAGTGACACTTTACTGCTAAATGAGCGGGAAATTTTCTCACTTTGATTAATTACAATTTACGATGCCGAGGAGAAGACGACCTGACTTAGGTCGTCGTAGTCAATCAAATGTGCGAAGAGCTACCTCACGTGCTAACCGCACTGATGACCAGAGACAGACAAATCAAGAAAATAGTCGTATTGCTATGTCAGAATTGCGTTCTTTAGTGAGTGACAATGTAGGAGATAGGCTAAATTATTTATTCAATAAATGCTTTTTTATTAAATACGGATTCGATTTGTTTGTTTTAAAATCATTTTATACAAAAGATTAGGTCTTTTATTTATCCATGAGGTAGTATGAAGTCTGCCGGGTCAGCTAGTATAGTATAAAATTTGCTGAAGTCTATATAATAAAGGAACCGGGGTTAATCTCGTCAGAAAATTAAAATTTATAAGGGATATCGATCAAATAGCCCAGTGGTACAAGATGTACGGTTTCATCAAAAGAGATAGCAAGTCTTGCAACCAACCAGCCGTTTTCATTAAACGATCCTAATCTCAATCTTCAATCCCATTCTGAGAATGAACCTATAAAAATAAATTATTTGTAAACATGTCAAAAAAAAATTTCGATTGGAAAATTTTGACATGGATCGAAAAAAGCGATCGGAATCGTTTATTGAAAACGGCGGTAAGACTTTAAGAACAGTTTATTGTGCTCTTGTTTGCAGTCGGCTTGAATACTGCAGTTAAGTGGAAGTCGTACTGCTAAGAACACATTGACTGCCTAGAAAAAAAAATTACAAGATTTTGGCTCACAAATCGAAACGCAACCAGAGCGCTTGCATTAATCAAGCTGTTTATTATACGACTAAATTTTTTCGCTGGAAAAAGGCTTCATGACTTCCAAAGAGGAGGATTGGAACGGTTATGTTGGTTTTACTGGTCTTACAGCCGAATGTCGACATTCAGGAGTATAGCTTCATTCGAACGAGCATAGGACCGTGTCTCTAACCCTATGTACAACCTATACCAGTATATCGGTTATAATTTTCAATTGCCTTCTTCGGCGCGTACGATGCGACCATACTTGACAACTTTAGAATGAATTCGCAGTGAAAACGATCGCTCTTTATAGTAAATGTAATTCATGTAGTAAATTTTAATAAATCGAAACTTTACTGCAAGTCCATAAGGTTGATAAGGTACCTTCCGTACGCGCCTACATCGATCCAATGTGAGGAATCTTCGCCGTTTAATAGAATCTAGAGTTATTTAAATAACCTCCAGAGTTCTTTTTCATTCATTTCAAACAACTATACTTATCAAAAACTAAATTAAAAACTAATTAAGTTTAATGTATTTTATATGTTATTTAGTTTTCTTTATTTCTCTTGGTATTGTTCTCTAATATTATTTTTAGTTTATGATGTAATGGCAGATTGTTTAATTATTTTCTGGTTTACAAATTTATTTTAGTAAATTGAACTTATTTGTATTCGAAAAAGTATGTAATATCAGTTTAATATTAAAGTAGGTTAGTAAGGATTACCTTATTAGATTATATGATTTTCTTATCCTTTAGAATTAAGAATAATTTTAAATGTTAGCTTTTTTTGAGTTTAAATAAAAATTACGAGATAATTCTAAATATAAACATTATGCTATCTTTGATTACACTAAATTAATAGTATATATAATTTATAAGATTGTTCACCCTAAAACATAACATTGATAAAAATGTTATTGTTTGTAGATAGGGGTCAAATCAGCATGTTACCTCATGACAAATGATTACACAATTACAACGTACAATTATGAATATATTCGTTATTTATTCGTCGAGACAACGTATACCCAATCTAATAATGGAAGTGACATAAATAAGTTCATTGCAATATTTACTCCTTTCTATCCTTCTAGTACATTGCTCTTTTAAGTAGGGGGCGCCTCCCTTGGTAAGCGTGAACTATTTAACTGGGAGGTTAATGTAGATCTTGTTAATTAATTTTAAATCTATCGGAAACAATACTTTTCTGGATAAAAACTTTTTTCTTATACGGACACGGCGGAGCGACCCCTACACCTTATAGTAAGTGAATAAGGGTCCAATAGAATGGCGACTAAGATGATTACCTCTCGGCAGTCGACACAATTATGCCGGCCTGTTGGAACTGGATAAACACAGGCTGATGCCGGATGTGTGCCACTATGGCGGTTTTTAACACCGTGTGCACGGTGGTCGCTATCCGGGCGGATATTAAATATATCCTACCAACAGCAAAGTTACTATAATATGTCCTTTTATAACCCTAACAACGTATATGCAAAATTATATGATCATTTGTTTGAGTAGTAAAGGTGTGAAGACGTAACAAATTAACAAATTCGCTTTCATAATATTAGTAATATACTTGGCGATCACCGTGATCTCGTCTTCGTTGGGTTGAAGAGGCATTTCTATTTTAGGCAGCAGGGTGGCACGGCAAAGAGGACTTTAGAAACCCCTGTTCTAGAACGTATACACAAGAGTTTTCAATGATGTAGATTCTGCTGTTCTTGAGTCAAATATCATAACAGACTATGGGCAAATGTATCAATCCGATAAAAAATATTCATTAAAAATAAAACAAAAAACAGTGAATCGTTGTTGTATGAATATAATTGGTTTATTTTTTTACTTCTCGTTTCAGTCGTAATTGATACTTTGGATTTTTTACTGACGATTATTTATCAACTAAATATATTCATATTTAGTAATTTTTTTACTAAAAACAGTTTGTTCAGATCGAAATACCTAATAAGAGTATGAAATTTCTTCTTCGCTTTAGACTTGATATAATTTACGAAAGGGAAGCCGGCAGGAATCGAGTTGTATGGACCCTTCTCCATTGTTAGATACCTAATTATACTTGGTCCACGTCACGAACATATTTAATTTTCGAGTGTGTATGAAGTCTCTCAACCCGCACTAGGCCAGCGTGGTGGACTAACGCCTAATCCCTCTCAGTAGGAGAAGAGGCCCGTGCTCAGCAGTGGGCAAGTATATAATACATGGCTGATATTATTATATTATATTTAGTTGTTACGTCAAAATTATAAAATTTAAAAGTTTGGTTAAAGAATAACCTGAAGCTGAAATTATGAAATTTATTTCATTATGAAGCTGCATTATCCCGTATAACATATAACTCGGGTACAGACTTTCAAGAACTTCAACACATAAAGTCATTTTAAATAATTATCACACAATCCCACACCTTCGACCCGGGCAAGGGTCAGATAAAAACAATGTAAGTACTGTACACAAGCAAATATATGCTATAAAATTAAATTCCAAATTTAAATAATTTTTCGTCTTACGAGTAAATTTTTCCTCTTAAAGATAAAACTACACTCACTTAAAGCTATAACCACTTAAAATTGTGTGCAGACAATAAATTATGAAAAATAATTACATATTATTTTTTACTTTAATTTTACATAAGCTTAGGTTTAATTTTGAATGCAATCGTTTTTCACTTACCATTTGATTCTGATTAAATACAGCTGAACACCTACGGGCGCTTCGCACTAAAATAAACACAATACTGGCGATACGTTTGTGTATAATTAATATTTATCAAAACTAGAGCTGAGCTCCCACGGACCCAGACCTTTTGCATCGAAATCAAAAGAAATAAAATAATGTAAGTGCTTAATTAAATCATACATTAAAATCAATCAAAGTGCTTTTATAATATAACCAGTTAAAGTCGAATAGTAAATTCGAATGTCTCAGCAAGAGAATTATTCGAAATTCAAATATTTCAAATTGGATAAACAATCCCAATGAAATGAAAGGATTTATTTGAACTCGTAAAATGTTTACATTATTTAGATTTCGTCAGTATTAATTCTACCACCAGTTCGGAAAGCAGTTCTTACCAAAAAAGAACGGGCAAGAATCTCTGGTGATGCTCTTTTCAAAATCAGTTTAAGGTATAGACAACAGTATTTGATAAACAACATTGAAATACGAATCCGGGAAGTAAGTAACTTACAATTTTTATTTAAAATTTTAATATGCGCATTTCCTACTTGCGAAATTAAATAGTCGACAATCTTGTCGACTATTTAATTTTTGTATCTACAAGGTCGACATTGGCATAACTTATATCGAAAACATGAAAATAAACTGGAAATACGTTGATCACCTGGACACCAACCTAAATCTTATATTTATTAGGTGGTGGATACCTTGTATGCGGGAGTCTGCTTGTATAGGCATTAAATTGTCTATATCTCTCGCTTCCTCTGGAAGTTCTGCGCAAACTGTTATGCACTGATTTAGAAGATATTGTAGTGAGTGGACATTGACTGAACATTTTTTTTGTAAGTAAGCCTACAGTATAAACCAGGTGAAACCTACGAATGAGATAATGGAATCCCTCAACATAGTGACGACACGGGCTCGGAGAAAAGTTTGGAGCGAATATTTGAGGAAGAGATGTGTAGTGCAAGGAAAGAATAACCCACAAGCCTTTTAGAATGGCTACTTTTTTTGTAAGTGAGCCTGGGGTGTATACCGGGGGAAGCCTGCGAATGGGATTTGGAATCCTTCGACTTAGTGACTTTAGGGGTCTGGTCGAAAGTTGGGAAGGAATAATTGAGGGAGGGATGAGTGGGGGAAAAAAGAAATCCTTTTAGGGTGGGTAGAGGGGAGAATAATCGCAGGGCCTCAATGTGAATTGGCAACCGTGAGTTATTACACTTTACTGTGTGCCTAGGGCCGCGGCGAATATCCTCTTGTGCATGAGCGTGCATTCGGTGTGGAGACTAAGCGCACAATAATTGCCTCGGGGGGGACTTAATATGTTCGGTTCCAGGATGACAAGCGCTGGGTGATGCTGCGTAGTCCTGCGTAATTCCAAATTTGATGTTCTCACTGTTTGAGGTTGTCACGCTTCGTTAGATACCATTAGAAGCACTCATCTCGTCATAACAACTTTTTACATTTTAGTTGTATAATTAAAAATTAAAGATAGAATTGTAACATTGATTTTTCTGACTTTTAACACAGTCCGTCTCGTAACCAAGAGTACTGCAAACCTTCGAAACGTCGTGAGTACAATAAAATTTAAAACCACGATTATATCCGAAAATTGTGTTCAATTTCAATATTTAATTGTAGTTATTGTTAGAAACTGAAGCGAGTTTTATTATAATGATAAGATATATCACTACAGATATACTTTCACAAACCAAACGATCGGTACTACTGCTAACAACTGCTCGCTGCCAACTGCCGACTGATGACTGCTCCGGTCTGTCAAACGCTGAGTGTTATAGCAAAAGGTATCACAAGTACCCTCATAAAAATATTTTTATCCTAACAGTATATATATATATATATATATATATATATATATATATATATATATAGATACCTATAGTACCTATAGTATATATACCTAATTCTAGCGGCTGTCAAGGATCGCTATTCTTTTATTAAACTACAATTTGGTTAATAATAATAATAATAATATCAGCCCTGTATTATATACTTGCCCACTGCTGAGCACGGGCCTCCTCTACTACTGAGAAGGATTAGGCCTTAGTCCACCACGCTGGCCTAGTGCGGATTGGTAGACTTCACACACCTTCGAAATTCCTATAGAGAACTTCTCAGATGTGCAGGTTTCCTCACGATGTTTTCCTTCACCGTTAAAGCGGACGATAAATGCACAAAGAATACACACATGATTTTAGAAAAGTCAGAGGTGTGTGCCCTTGGGATTTGAACCTGCGGACATTCGTCTCGGCAGTCCGTTCCACACCCAACTAGGCTATCGCCGCTATACAATATACAATTATATACAATATAAAATAATACAATTTGGTTACTATTGAGTATTATTGCTAAAGTTGCTAGAGCTACTTTCGTAGTAGTATTTCGCGGCAACAAGTTGACAGCGGTTATGCGAGTCTTGAGGTCATTTTGTTGGTTTAAATACTTACATTCTTCGCCCTTTACTAGACAACATCATTCATGGTTGTTTACTAGATTTTCCAACGGGAAATTCCATGTTTACAGTAAACTTGGCAACTTGACAGTAATTATTATTAGCTCTTTATTTTGTTAACCGATTTATGTCCTTTTTATTTTAATTGTTGGGACGATTTTTTTAGGGTAGATTTTATATTGGAATATTTTCCTAAGAAGTTTAATGTTGTCTGGTAACTGGCAAAATATTTTTTCACTAATTAATAATTCTTAGCCGCATTTCGGCCACAGCAGCCAATCTCAACGGAACTGACCTAGGTACGCAGGAGATATTACAGTGCACAAGTATGTGTGCAATTCACAGGTGCACTATCTATTTCTTATTCGCTATCCAACTCCAAGCTGCGACCGAATATTTTTTAAGATGGAAAAACACTATTATTTTTGGCCCGATCCGGGATTAGAATCCGAGACCTCAGGGCGGTAGTCGAACTGGTATCGCGTACGCATTACAACTAGGCCATAGAGGCAGTCACTTTCACGAGTAATATTTCAAGATGAGGGACATCACTATTGTAAATTAGCGTTGTCATTACTATTTATATAACACATCATAATAATTGCAAGGTTAATCGCAATTGCTTATTCATAACTCAATTTTTGTGAGAGACAATACCTATCCTTAAAAACCTGAGGAAATTTTTTTTGGTGTCGGGCCCCCTATTCTGCTCCAGGGGAGGCCTGCAAATGGAATATTGGAATTGCCCAGCATAGCGAATACTGGAATCCGCCGGCTTACTACAGGGGCCTGGAGGAAAGTTGGAAGGAGATTTCTGGCGACAGGAAGTGTATGGGAAGAAAAGGAACTCTTTTAGGATGGAAGGAGAGGGAAAAGGCCAGGAAATGTTCGCGAGCTATCGTAGACCTCAATGTGAATTAGCAACCATTAAGTATACACTCCCACAATAAACTATGTGCCTAAGGTTGCCACAAATGTCTACCCACGCATGGGCGTGCGGTATGGAGACCGAGTGTACAAGAAGTTAAGGATGTTTGTGATATAACTTTTACCACACAGTGTGTTACATTTACCGAGTCTCTGTATTAAAACTTAAGATTTACCAAGTGGGTGGTGTTAAAAGCAAAAAATGATCTCGGGACACTGTCGACTTTTACCATTTTGAGTTGGTAATTCCTAAGTATTACTGGAAAACCTTAGGGAACCTTCAACTTGTACACACGACTGCAGCACAATTGTCGCGAGACCAAGTGAATCCGCATAAAAACGACTTCCGAGCTGCAGACGCGCGACACATAGCGGTAAATTTAATGCGCTCTTAGCTCTTTTATTTTAGCGTCGTTTGTGTCGTGGCAATTCTTTTGGATTTATCTTGTCGCAACGGTAGCGCTGCAACCGCGCGTCTAATTTACTATAAGCAAGCCAAAGAACAGTGTAACAGTATTGAATAGTTTAATGATGTGTCCCGAACCTGTCGCCACAGTAACAACTTCCAGTAATTTTTCACTGGTCTCTGCGATACAGGAGTAGAGCCTAGTGCAGAGGCCGCCGTTAAATGAAGACATTTGTAAATATTTTATTATAGTTTAATATTCTAAACTTTATGGTAAATAAAACATCATTATTACATTATTAATTAGAAGGCGCTCCTAGAATGTCCCCAATTCTAAGTTATACAGCAACATAGTTTGTACATAGAAACTTTTGAATTAGATTAGACTTTAGTTACTTAAATAGATCAAGTTATGGATTAACACAAAGATGTTGTTTTTTATTCTAAAAACAGCATACCAAGTGTTTTATTTTGAAGGATGCAGAAGGACCACAATTAAAAATTAATTTAAATAATAATACTAAATTCAATAAAAACTAGTTGCTTAAAAGATCTTCTTTTTTATATTACACAACGTAATTACTAACGAGCAAGACCTTTTAGACCTGACCTCAAACACAAAAACACACGTTCAGTATTCACGCCTATATCACCGAAGGGGAAGGTAGAGGTGTTCATGGTTGCAACCAGGACGCCCAATTTTAGTGATGTGTGCCATCCCACGATGTAATGCATGACTCTTGCGCCATATCGAGTACGAATTTGAGACTCAGACTGATATTAAATACAACAAAACCTAATATCACTTTGCCCGAGCCAGTATTCGAATCCAAAACCTAAGCGCAATACAACTACGCCGCCGAAGCAGTCGGTAATATCACGTAGCGCTTCGAAGTCATTGTTCTACTTAATTACTCTGTGCTCGTCTTCTTAAGAGCTAAAACAAAAGAATATGTCTCAAGATGTCCACCAATTCAAACTGCCAGAATGTCCTCCAGTCTGGTACGTGACAATCCGTTCCTTTATCGTCAATGCATAACACAATACAACATTGACGTTCATACAATAAGTCATTATGTCATACTATGAAACACCATCACTTTCGTATATCAATAACTCTTCATCTACTGGTTTAGTCGTTCGTAGTCGTTGGCTATCATATTAAAATTCATTAGATTCCAAACAATTTGGATATATTTCTATGATTAATAATTTTTATAAATTTATTCACCATGCTTCGAGACATTGCCCGTTCATGCGCGCACGCATTCGGGCATTTCATGCCATATTTTAATGACAATTATATTTACGTTTTTGGTCTTATTTTTTTATTAAGTATAATATTTTCATCAGCAATTTATGTGTATTGATCAGCTCTAGCGGTGTAGACGGACTGTGTCATATAAACTTGAAATTAATAAGACGTTGCAATATTTTTATAGTTTACGAAGGTAGATGAGCTAGCAATTGATCTGATGGATAGTAATCGCCATGGCCTATAGACATCGACAATGCCAGTATCATTGTATAGAGCACGGCGAAGTGACCCCAAAGCAACTGTAATTAAGCGGAATGGGATAATATAGAGTGTTGATTGTTAACGAACGTGAGATGATTACTTCTGACGAGTCAACATAATTATGTCGGCCTACTTAAAAGGCTGATCCCGGAATGCAACTTACTACTTATTTGGACCACTATGGCGGGATTTACAATCACAATATACAGCAACACAAATACAAATAAATTGCGAAATAGAATGAAAAATATCCAAGGGGGTAGGCGTGCAATAGGCATTCCAGTTTTTTTGTAGTTATTAAAATATTTGAAATTAAATCTAAGTTACATAATGTATACCCGCCTCAATATTAAAGATATTTTCTACACATTAATGTGTACGGACGACATAATAAATAATACAACCTTTGCTCTTACCTCTTATTTCAACTTTAAACAAATCGTGAAAAATATCAAGAAAATAGCCGAAGCTTAATTTATAATGTTAATTTATCTTAATTTTTATCATTTTATTCGTAAACTCATATATTTTTTTAATTGCGTTCTAGACTTGTTTATACTGGACAAGGACAACAGAATAAGAGCAATACTCTCTGGCATTATTGTAAAAAAAAAGAAACAGGTAACCTTTAATTACATCTATAAGATTATATCATATATTATATACTTAAGCACAAAATAACTTTTTGCTAAGTAAAGAATTCATTCATTTCAATCTATACGTTAATTCTTATTTAATACAGTGATTAACGTTTTATTATATCAACATTTTTAATGTTTATAATAATATTAGCTTTGTATTATATGTCCCACTGCTGGGCAAACGCCTCCTCTACTACTGAGAGGGATTAGTTATTAATCCACCACGCTGGCCTAGTGCGGATTGATAGACTTTACCATACCCTCAAAATATATTAATTTAGTAAGTATCTGATTCCCGGCCAAATTACAAATACTGCAAAGTTCTAATCGATATATTACAAAGTATTTTGACCAGTTCCTATAGTAACAAAAAAATGAAAAAGTGAAATATATCTTCAAGGTTACGAATAAAACTTAATACTTTCATTACCCATTTATTACGTATTTCCACTCTATGTACAAATAAATAAACTCTCGATTTAGAAAACTTAATCCACCAACACCTTGCTTTTAATCTTCTTCCTTTTCGAGGAGTGCCCCGATGATGTTATAGATTATGATAAAAAGCCAGATATGCCATTAGGGCGCGCAAACTGAAGATCTGAAATTTTCTCAATTGGGACGATTGCATATACTACACGTAAATGATAAATTGTTTTTGTTGTCGGTTCCAGCGTCAGAATAGACTAGGGTTTTTTTTTTATATTTTGAAATCATGAAAAGTGAGAACATCGGTGAAGGCTACGGAGCGACATGGTCATATAAATACGACCAAGATCATTAAATAAAGAAATAAAAATGATAAACAATCGCTGTCTTTTTTAAACCACTTCAAAAAAGGAGGTTCTCAATTCGACAATTTTTTTTAGGCACCGACTCGTAATGTTACATTATTGTTTGGTTTTTAGTGGTTTTTGAAGGCGGTATAATATTTTGTTGACATGCGTCAACGCTTTCATATAACACTTTCATTTCAAATGTATGTGTACGAACCAAACACATTTCGCCTTTGATTTGTTAGAGTATGACATACCTACACTTTTTTTATGAATAATTACAGTCACTAATACTGTCCAATAAATTATTTAATTTTCTTCGTATTACTTTCTCGATGTATAATCTTGTTCAGTTTCCATTGCGCGAAATAATAGAAGTAGCCCATAGCAGCAACACATAAATGAAACAGTATGAAGTGCACTCCCTGTAAAACGTCTAATATAGGGTACAGCCACACTCCCTTCTGGTAGTGAGTGAAATGCAATCTGGAATGGAAAAAAAATTAAATGAGTTTTCAATTGGGAATCATTTTGTTGGAAGTTTATCTATACTAATACTATAAAGAGGAAATATTGTAACTTTGTTTGTTTGTAGGGGCTAATCTCTGGAACTACTGGCCGATGAAACGATTAACAAAATTATTTCACTAATAGGAAGATACATTACTTCTGAGTACTAAAATTTTTATTCCAGGAGAATATTTATTCCGGGAAAACTCTTTTGAGCGGGCGGTGCCGCGGGCAAAACTAATTGGCTAATAAAGCCCGCTCCACATTCTTGTCAAAACTACACGAGAACAGCCAAATACTATAATGTAGAGACCGCGCAGACGCTGTCATCATGTTCCCAAATTATCAGTTACTGGACAGCTGGGAGTTCCTTTATGAACTGATACAATTTTATAGTTTATATATTGCAATATTATGCGGCATCAAGTTGACAGCATCATTGGATATTTTAGTGTTGCTATATTCTAGCCTAAATTTCTCTCGACATTTCTGTTTACAGATTAAATTAGGGACTTACAAACTCTTAGGTATTTTATCAACGGTTGGACATTACTCGTGGCATTGCTCGCGAGAATTCACATTCCCGAATTATATTTTACTATGCACTTTTCTGAGATAAAGAGCAGCATATAAGTATATCTATTCAAAACATGATGTAATGTATATGCTTCATTCATTTTTTTTTTATTTCTATGTGGTCTCAATCATGTCAGGTACGCGATTGTGACATTTTCTTACATTATTTGCTGTGATTGCAATGTATGGGGTGTAAGAGGATGGTCAAGTATATTTGATACGTAGTTCGCCACCTCTAAATGTGCAACAATGTAGGCTATTTATGTAATATAACATACAGCGCTTAGTTAATACAAATTTAGGAGTTATTACCGTTAAATGAACTATTTATATTTATGTAAAGAGGAAAAGTTTGTGAGTCTGTTTGTTTATTTGTTTGTTTGTAGGGTCTAATTTCTGAAACTACTGAATGTATTTTGAAAATTCTTTCACTTATACTAGGCCACATTACTCTTGAGTACTATAGACATTATATCCCGTGAAAATATAAAGCGGGTTTTTTTTCCCGCGAGCAAAGGAAATTTGTAATAAACCTCCAAACGTACAAACATCGTCACAGACTCCCATATATTAGAATTAGGATAGTAAACAATACTTACACAAAACAGTAAAGAATCATATATAATGTTAACAACGAAATATTCCTTAAATGGGATTTCGGTTCTTTCCTAGGCCGGAACATCATCTCCCATGATACTACAGGCACGATCGCCGTGTGTATCACATGGTTTGAGGCCTTAGTGACTATCAAGTCTATGAATTCAGGGTAAACTAGACTTCTATCGTACAAGAATAAGGTCCAGAATAGTGAGGACACCACCTGAAAAAAAAATGAAGAAACAACATTGTGAGGAAACTTGCGTATGTGAAAAGTTGTCTATAGGAATTTTGAGGGTGTGCGAAGTTTACCAATCCGCATTAGGCCAGCTTGGTTAATGATTGTTTATGAAACGTCGGCAGAAAATTATAATATTAAAATTGCGGTAAAATCCGAAAATTTGTTTTATCTCTGCTTAATGGTTATGAATTTTCTTATTAAAATTGACAGTTTATATAGCTTTGTCCAAAACTTTACTGGCTAACATTTAGATATGATTACTTTTGAAGCGTCGGTAATTTTATTTAAATCAAATTACGTCATGTTATGTGGGCCATTAGGATGAGTTTTATACCTATGTATATATACGGACTCATATAAATCGTCCCATTAACTAAAAAATATGTTAATAAAGTGCTTTTAGGTGCGGTGTACTTACGAAAGTATTGGGAAGGACAATTCCATCAAATATAATGTCTCTCGTAGACCGTAAAAGTGGAGGTAATTTGTAATTCTTCTTTTTTCTGTTCTTAATAGTTAATATATCACAGACAAGTCCCAAAATCGCGTAATTTATTTGATTCACCTGAAATGAGAAGGATATTTATTAATATCGGACGCCCGCCTACAAGGTGGACGGACGACCTGGCTAGGGTCGCAGGAAGTCGCTGGATGCAGGCCGCTTCCAACAGGTCGACGTGGAGATCCTTGGGGGAGGCCTATGTTCAGCAGTGGACTTCCTGTGGCTGATATGATGATGATGATGATTTATTAATATTCATCAATTGAAGAAATCTTGGCGTCTCCTTATTTTATATGAGTGTCCGTCTGGGTAGGTACCACCGCAATGTCTATTTCTGCCGCCAAGCAGCAGTCTGTAGTCACTGTTGTGTTCCGGTTTAAAGAACATTGTAGTTTAAAGAACATGTCTCAGAATGGCGAGAACAGTGGAATACCAAACAATGATCCAAAAAAATTAAGGAATTGGATGGTGTTTCTACTGTTTATGGGCGGTCGTATTGCTTACCATCAGGCGAACGACAAGCTCGTCTTGTCATTCAAAGCAATAAATTTTAAATAATTACAAGCGGGAGGCCCTGGACTGAAATCCTTAGTTAGACAATTTTGCATAAGTTTTCTATAAATTTTCGAGATTTTTGTTCCTATTATTGACTGCCCCGATGGCGTAGTTGTATTACGTGCGTGGTACGACTTAGTTTCGTTTCCTGGGTCGGGAAAAGTGTTATTGGGTTCCTCAGCTTGGTGTCAGCTCGAAGTCTGGAATTTATGTGCGGTATGGGGATAGACTCGTCACCTATTACATCAATTATCGGAACGCAATTAGCGATGAGTGGGTACCCTAGGTGTATCTTTGCCTACTTCGTCAGGAATAAAGGTGTGATGAATTATTGTTTTTTTTTTTCCTGAAATGGACTAACGTCAAGCAGCGGGTCAGTAATGAAAATTAAATTTAACATGCAATTTTTTTTTTCTAATTTTATATGAGTCATTTATAAAATATTGTATCTGCATGATACTATAAACATATTTCGTCTAAGAAAATTTACAAATCTACGAGAAATAATGTCGGCATATAACTTTCTTCGTTATAACATAACATGTGAACTAGATTTGGGCATTAGAAAGTGAAAGAACCGGCTTAAAAAAAATATTATCTAGTAAAACTTCATATTATAAAACATTAACAATGTAAAATGGACTTTATGTACAGTACTATAATAAAATTGCAATTACATAATTAACTTCCTTTTAACAATTATTCGCCATTACGTAATTCATTCTAGACATTTCCATGCATCGTTATGTAATCGTTTGACAATATGTTCAGTCAGTAATAATACCCTTGAGAGGACATAAGGAGGCTAACAATAATTGGACTCTCGCAACTTGGTCTAAAGGTAAATCGATAATAAATCAAACGCGGTCATTCAATATGAAATATTTTAGTTTTTTTTAATTTATTTATAATCTATCTATGACAATGACTTTCTTTTTTATACGTGCACGGTTAGTGGAGTGGGTGCAATAGAATGTCGACTGACGAGAGATGATTACCCCTCTACAGTCGACATTATTATGCCGGCCTGTTGGAACCGGATATACACAGGCTGATCCGACGCGACACTTTTGCGTGGGCCACTATGGCGGGTTTTAACACCTTGTGTACGGTGGTCGACATCCGGGCGAATATAAAATATATCTTGCCACCAGCAAGGATTGACTCCGAAACGACTCCGTCTACTTAGAATTTTATTAGTTAAGTTATTTTTTTATTGTTAAGCTCCGTGCAGATGCTGTCAAGTTACACCATTAGACATATGACCCCAAAATGGCGGCAACGCGCTTTTCACATTTCGTTTTCATAAGAAACTGACGGACGTTTCAACTAATTATTTGATTAATAAGTTAATTGATAATAGTTTCATTCAATTAAATTCACAAATTAATTAATTTGACCCATTCTCACAGAACGTTATTTATTCGCATACCAACATCTTTCTTTAATTATTTTATTACACAATCCTTTAAAGTTATAACCTGCATAAAACTCTAGTCAGCAGCCTTTAAATTTTAATACATTTCTTCGATTTCATAGATACCTGAAATTCTTACTAAAGGCCAGGTCAAAAGTACTCTGAACCGGTGAGAATGCATGAAAATGAAAAAAAATATATTGGTGAAGGTGCAGGAATCGAGAGAAATATGCCAGAATCGTGCAAAGTACCAATCCATAGTCTCCGTCCACACCCATGAGATAGAGACGTGATACTATTCATGTATGTTCGTTTTGGATAAAATATTTTATGCTCAGAATATAGAGTTTTATCTTCATTATAGTCTGATCCCAACCCAATACACTAAATCTTTAAAGATTTCCGCATATAATATGTAGAGAATGATTACATCTACCAAGAATTTCTCATTTCCATATATGATAATACTTACAACATTCCAGGTGGTCAAATATCGATACTCCATGCTTTTGAAAGTCCGGATGCCAATGTCCTCCAGGGTCCCTTGCGTGATGTTTGCACCTTTGATGGTGATGCGCATCGCAATCAAATTTGTTATATGCATCACTAAAGTGATCACGTACCCCGCCATCCGGAAGTATATTTGGCTTGACATTTTTTCCTGGAATACCAAAAAAGGGGACATTTAGTGACTTCATTATTAAATGGATATTTTTTTCTAAAATTACGAGTTAGAGTTATTCTTTAGCTCCAATACAAAACAGACATGTCCTTTTAAAGGTATATGGAACTTGATTTTAATTAATAATTTATAACAAATATGGAAGAGCAGTGCCTTCTAATACAAGAATTGCTATGCTTAAAAGGAAACGTCATAAACTGTTACTGTATATATTTAGTAGGTGCCATGTATTGTTTCTAATATTTATAATGAATTAGATTTTTGTACCATAATTTTTCCGAGATCAAAATCCCATAGAATTTAAAAACCTATGCCATATTTGTTTAAAAAGTATATTGTACTGACACTACTTTATCGGGGTATGGTGACAGATAGAAGATCATAGAAGAAATATTTGTATGGTGAGTTTTTAAGATTTACATAATAACAAGTTTGTAATCCTCTTCAGAGATTTTAATATTATGACGTAGAAATGTAAGTAACTAATGATGATCACATATTACTAATTTAATTTAAATTTCAATGAACATAATTACTACAATGGAAGAATCAAATACGAAATAAGAAATTAACGAGCTATAGTTATAAATATTTTTGAATTTTTACATTACCTTATCAGATTTAATTATTCATTGTTATTTTTTATATCATTAGAATAAATTTTGAACAAAAACTACAAAACAATAGAATTTACCCACGATTAAAAACGAGATTCAGTTTAAGGGTCTGCGCAGGTGGCGTATTTAGCCTGATGTTAAAATGGAAAATAAATATAAGTTTTTTTTCCGTGTTTATTGTATTGTGGAATGAGTGTCAAGAATCGCTGTAGTGTTTTTTTTATGTGTGTAGGTATAGCCGGCAAATAGTAGGGTCTCGCTGTTTGGTACAATGGAATAATACAGGCAAGGGTAGGTTAGGTTAGGTTTTTGGTCGAAGGAGACCTTTAGATGTCGGCCATAGTTGCTTCAATGGTTAGTAGCTAGAGGCCCTGCGGTATCCCACTTCTGTGAGGTGGTGACCTTGCAGAAGGAGAGTGCCGAGATTTCGCGAGCGTGAGGATCCCTCCCGCTGCCTGAAGAAACGTAGAAGACGCCCGCCCTGAGGATTGGGGGCGTTTGGAGCATTCGAGAAATTGCAGAGGGCAGGACATATCTGTCGAAGAATCCACAACCGATGGGATAAACGAGTTCTTGAGTGGACACCACTACTCGGCAAATATAGTGTAGCTTCTTCAGTTGGGTGAAGTGACGATTTACAAAAGTCGCTGACAAAAACTGGATGCGACAGGGCAAAATGGCGCATATTGGAAGTGACCTACGTTTAGAAGTGGACAAACATATAGGCTGATGATGATGATGGGTCACTACTAGACTGCTGATTAACTTTTGGGATACTTTGGTTATACAATACTTACTCTAACGTATTAGTATTATCATTATCAAATCATTTCAAAGTGACTATTTATAATGTTCCTGCGACTGAATTATATGTATGACTATATTTATTATAGAAGAAATAGCTGTTGCGATCGCGACAATGACTCATTTTAATATTGTTGGTTATTATGTTGTTAACATGAATTTTGTTTAACAAACTAACCTTCTTGAGTTACAAGTTGTCTTTGAAGGCCGTTTTCCTGTTAATGGTAAAAAATTGATGGTTTTAAAACCATAAAATTAAGTTTACAGCGGTAGTGTAGCTTGTTACAGTTACAGGGGCCCTATATCTATATTACTTGGGAGCACTTCAGGGCAGTGCGAACTTTTCGGCGCCCGCTTAGTTTAACGTAGGTATGAGCTCAAAGCTCGCGGACCCCGTATCACTGACGCGGTTGATGCAGCGGTAGCTACGCTTTGGTTCGCAGTCATATATGAATTACATTGGGTATATAGTCTATATACCAGTGGCGAAGAAGGAAGTTTTCCGAAGGGAACTCGACACAACTTATAGGTGCTAATAATATGCATAAATGCGGTTTGGAAAGCGTTCTAATGATCATATGTTACATTAATTATGAAAGGGAAGCCAGCAGAAATCGGGTTATATGAACCCTTTGCCACTTATACTGACATGTCTGTTTTTAAACTTTTTGTTGCTTTAACGCATGTAGTTTTTACACCAATAGAACCCTTTTGTAAAGCAAATAATTATTTAATTGTACGTCATTTTCTAATAACCCGTAATATAATCAATTTATTAATATGACTGCAAGCCATTAAGAACAAAAATTTCAATACGCGGGCCGATGCCTTTCTACATTCGTTAACGCTAATTTTATGTATGAGAATTAGATAATTAACGATAGACTTAGCCATAGGATAAGTCCCATACATTTTTTCTGCTTTGTGTTAGCGTTAGCGATTATAAAAAGGCATCTTGGCTACGGCCTCAACGCAACTAACGTTTTTTCATGAAATAACCCATATCTATAGACACTTTTTTTATTACTTTAGTAAGCAAAAGAGCGAACCTACAATTGTCCCACAAACAAAAATCTCACGATTACATTACAAATTAATGACAATTGTTTTAGAACAAAAATGCTACTCGCTGGAGAATGGAAATATCTTCAACTCACACCACAGGCAATAGAAGACAGTACAAAACATTTTCGTTTTTAATACATAAGTAAATTACAACTTACCTACACAATCTACAACTAAAATAACAAACTAGTTGTACTAAAAATAAATAACCAACTAGTTATAACGACACACGTTCACTCGCGTCACATAACGGCGTTTCACTGAGCTATGTGACGAATGAACACCGGCCAGCAACGAAGGCCTGTAATGGCTTTGAAGTGAAAGCGAAATGTAGGTCTGAGATTGTCGGACATGGAAATCATACGGCCAATTAAGCTAGAGCTCTCAACTGTGCTTGTTTTCATTGTAGCTCGGTATATAATATACTAAAGGGTTTTTGGCTTTGAATAACGAGACGTGCTTGCCGTTCGCCTGATGGTAAGCGATACGACCGCCTATAAATAGTAAAAACACCATCCAACAACTTGAATCATAAAGTATTGTTTGGTATTCCACTGCGCCCAACATCCTGAGACGTAAGCTGTTAAGTCTTGAAATTAACGTAACTGACTTTACGGATGAACAACACCTCAGTCCCCCCCGTGACCATGAAGGCTGCAAAGTCTTCGAAACGTCGGGAGAAAATAAAATACTAACACCGCGATAGAATCCGAAAATTAGTTTAATTTCAATGTCTAACATTCGCGTAAACATAAGAAATCATCTGTTAAGTCTTATTATTTCCGGTATTTACACTGGCTACAGTGTCCTTTAAACCGGAACACAACAGTGACCTCACATTGCTGCTTGGCGGCAGAAATAGACATTGCGGTGGTACCTACCTAGGCGGACTCTCACATATGATAGACCTACCACCACTAAAAAGGTTAAGTTGTTTAGTAATTGTTATGTCCCAATGTAAGCATTAGGTTAAAATATTTGTGTTCCATGGACCGTTACGCAGCAGTGCTAATAAGATATTTAAAAAAAAAAATGCTAAATTTAAAGGATTGCTTACAAACTGTAAAGAAAACACAACAGCTTTACAATTAACGTAAAATAATGAAAAATGCGATGTTTTTAATCATATTTAAATATATATAACTCAAAGGTGACTGACTGACTGACTGACACAGCCCAAACCACTAGACGGATCGGGCTGAAATTTGGCATGCAGGTAGATGTTATGACGTAGGCATCCTATGAAAGGATTTTGATAAATTCCACCCCTAGGAATGAAATAGGGGATGAAAGTTTATATAAATCTTCTTAGATTTTCGTCTGATTGAACTGAAATAAAAGTTTGGAGCTACTATGATGAAGACGTACGCTTAAATATGATTTTGATAAATTCAACCCCCATGGGGATAAAATTAGTTTGAACCTATTAGTACCGGGAAAATATATAGCAAGACTTTTATCATACAGTGGAATTTTATCCCGGAAAACTCCTTCAGGCGGGCGAAGCCGCGAGCAAAAGCTAGTCACCTAATATAATGCATAAAAAATATAGTCTGTATTACAATGGACAAGCGCACGCGTCATTAAAAGTTCTTCTAATTTTGGTCATAAATATTATATGACCACGTTATAACGAAAACTTGACCGCCATTAGTTATGTGATAATTATAAACTTACCTATCTGTGATTAATTTAATATGGAGTATTAAGGTGTTCCGCCTGAATACCCATTCCCGCTACAAAAGTCTCCGAAATACTATAGAATTATACAGCTACCAGTACGACGTCAGCGCCATCTATTTAAAAATCTGAATTAAAACTTCTTAATATATTATGGGACTTAGAAGCAAATTGAAGGGATGAAAGTAGCTTATGTATTTTTCTAGAATGGATTCGGTGGGTTGAAGGCATGTTCAAGATTATATTACACCGCTGTACTACTTAAGAGACAAAGTTAGCATAGCTGAAACGTCTGCACTCTAGGCAAATGCTATAACATCCAAACAACTGACTCCCATCTAAAAAACATCATGTTGCAGCCACGCGGCCTGCCGTCGGTAAGTAAAAATCGCCCAAAAACATATTTTATCACTTTTGTCATATGAAAAAATATTTAAACAAGGAAAGCTTCTTTTTTTTATCCACACTGTGGCTCATGTGCCGGTTTTATAATCTACCATGTTCTATGACGATTTGGGTATATAATAGGTTTTTCTTCTCAGTATCAGGCTACAGTCTAACTTCGTGCCAGATATTGCAATAGACGAATACACGCGACGGAAAGTGTATAAGGCGTAACTGTGCATATGGTATATTCCATAAAATAGTAATAGATGGCGCTAGGAGTGTTGTAACATTTTATAAAAAAATCTATGGTAAAGTCGTGTGTGGTGTGTGGTATATTACACAAAAATATAATAGATGGCGTTAGTTGTCTTGAAACATTTCTAGTGAAATCTAATTGTTCAATCGACTCTGACAATTAGACGTGACCTGTAGTCTGAACTTCAATACCTAATAACCAGTTTCTATCAAGAGGTCATTAAAATTAAGGCGATACCTCAAGGTCCATTTTCATACATTTTGTTTCACCTTTAATCTGGGTAACTAAACAAGTATTGGCAAGTAAAGAATTTAAATTCACGTCTAGTTAGTGATTAGTTCTCGCAGTTGAAGAAAAACGTAAAAATAATTAATAATCATGGATATTTCGGCCTTTAAAATTTCGTCATATTAAATTTTAAAGGCCGAAATATCCATGATTAACGTTTTCAACTGTGAAAATTCTTTACTTAATACTTGTTAAAGGTGAAATGTAAAAAATGACTATCGCCTAAATGGTTTACGATTTACAGAGGACTACTAGAAAACCAATATCTCTATTTACAGGAGAGTTTGTCTATCAAATTATTATGTTAATCTGATAGAAGGAAGTGTTATCTTCCGTAGTATGAGCGCCAAATAAACACCTGGTTAGTTATCATATTTTTCAAATAAAATTATTTTCCTATTTTTGTTTCGATATTCTGGTAGTTCTCAATGACTCATGCGTATGATCAGGCATAGTATATAACCGGACAAGTGCGAGTTGGATTCGCGAACTGAGGGTTCTGTACAAACTTGTTGGTAACGTATTTACGTATATAAGTTCAAAGTTGACAGCCATTCGATATCTAGAGAAGGCACCAACCCCAAATTAGCTGGTAATAGTAAATTTCCTTTTGTTTTATTATTAAAGTACATATTAACGATTTTCAGGTTTTCTCCTTTGCATGTAAATGTTGTAAAGTATAGTCTGTTCAGAAAGAGAACCGTCGTGAGATTTGAGCTCGTTACTGTGTTTGATTGCCTTTTTTGTTTTATTTTCGGCATGTTTCTAGACAAAAAGCACTCTAAAATCACGTAAGATCATTGAATAACAAAGCAATATGACATGATATGAGTTTAACATTTATCAGATGACGGGGAAGAGTTGCCATGTAAAAATTGTAAAGTTAGTTCACTTTTCGATCACGACAGTTCTCTTTCTGAACAGACTATAGGTATTTTTATTTCCTTTTTGAAATCACCAAATGTGTGACACAAACAGTCACATTATTATCACATTATTTTACAAGTTTCTTTTTTCACAGCTAAAAGAGATGGTACACACGAGTACTTGATATAAATTTCATGTTGATATTGAGAAAAAGGTCTTAAAAAACAGACAGACAGACGGGCAAAAATTCATCCTATAAAGGTTCATTTTGGGAACCGGAACCCTAACAATGAAGGTTCTTTATAAAATATACGCAAAGGCCACCACTGCTGTTTTCAAACAAAAGTACCAGTAAGGTACAGTCAATCGCAAAAAACAACTGACAAAATTCAAAATAGTATAGGTACATACCGCCATACCGCATAATAAATTAAATCCTTAACTATAACGTATATTGATGTAATAAATAATCTCTGATTGGAGCAGGTCAGGAGTATCCTCAACCGACAAAGAATTATAATAAGGACTATAAGCATGGAAGAAATTAAAGAAGAGTGTCAAGATCGTAGAAAGGCGCTCTAGTCTCGGGATATCTGTGCGGGAAGGGAAGTCTATGGGATAAGGCGTGAGTGTCTACGAATGCAATGTAATAATCCAGTGTATACAATTAAATATTGCTAGTAATAAAAAAAAGAAATACTGATGTGGAATTTTTTAACAATTCTCGCGGCTGACTGTACTCCAAATTGTGACGCGGGACCATAAAATATATCAGGCAGTATGTTTTATGAGAACATCATAAATTACTTGTAGATTGTACAGATTATTTAAATAATTGTCGGCCGTCGTTGCTAACTGGCGAATTTAAAAACATAACGTACCTGTTTCATAGTTATTTTCCTCTCTTGCATATGTCATCGTACTCACCTTCTTGTATCTACACCATATTTAAAGAATAAGTTGGCAACTAAACGATTGCTCTGGTACTATTAAATGATCTCCATTGTAAAAACTACGCATAATTACAAAACATATTGTAGATGCACGACTGCGTATAAGGGAAGATATTGGGACTAGAAGGGTCATAAACAATTCCCTACCACCCCCATTTGACTTCCATATGTCGCACTTGGCATACCAATGTTAAAACCCGCCATAGTAGTCCTCGTGTATCGCGTTTAGGGATCAGTCGTGTATATGCGATTCCAGCAGGCCGGCATAATTATGTCGACTGCCAGGGGGTAATCATCTCTTGTCAGTCGACATTCTATTAGACCCCACTCAACTTACCATCAGGTGCAGTATCACTTTCTCGTGATCTTAAGACGAAATATTTACAATTTCCTTCAGTAACCCCCAAAGAATAACCAAAAAAACGATTCAAAAGTCGATGTCGTTAAATTTTGACGTTTGTGATTGGCGGAGAGACCAATGCGTCAGTCACGTGTTCGTCTCTCAGCCAATCACAAACGACACAGACTTCTGTCATGTTCTTTTGTCACATTCGTTTAGTTAGTTTTGTAGTCGGCCTTTATTTCTTAATAGGTCTAATTTATGAATGAATTGACCTCGTGAAATTGTATCGATACTACTATTTTTAGTAATTCCCAAACATTAAGATATATAATGATAATTCTAAGAATTCAGATTTGTTCAAGGTGGTTATGGTTAGCCACAAAAGTGGCTAAATAAAACAAAGCCACAGAAATGGTAAACACCGTAAGCATCAGATATCGTTGATCAGTTCCCACCAAATATTTCACTGAACGCTTTTAATCGCAAATATTAGTGGAAATGTAACATTTTTTTCCCATATTTTTCCTGTATTTAACTAGTTTATATAAAATATGTATATCCTACATCTTAGGTACATATATAATATGCATGGAAGAAGTAAACTGAACCATATCTAACATAAAAGCACGTTTTTTGTTTCCAAAAAAACGATATAATTATGAAGTTTATTTTCCAATCAATACAAATTACAAATATAACATTTTAAAATTTTCTATTTTATTTACACTACATACCTACATTATTTCTTAAAAATAACCATTCCTTTTATTAAAACTGGATTTCGTTTATGCCAGCAATAATTTTATGAAAGAGAATACATTCTCTTTACACATAAAATAAAAAAATATACACCTCGAACTGCTTGTTCTTTTTTTAAATGGGTTAATAACAATGGCCGACCGCGCTCTTAGTATAAATGTCGGTAAGAAAAAAAACGCGGAAAACCTTTGAATTTGGCGGGTGTCTTTTTTCATGTTAAATTAAAAATAATTATTTTTATTCAGAAATTTAGTCAGATAAGTTGTAAATTGTATATATTTTTCATTATTTATTTAATTTTAGTGTAGTGTATATAGAAAACATCTATTGGTAAGTGAGTATTTACTTAATTAATATTTAGTTGGGAGTTGGAATGGACGAGCCCCCAGATCCTGGGGGTGATGTTCCCCAACCATCACATTTTGTAACAATAGAAACTGCTTCAAGCTTAGACACTGACTGTTCAGTTTCCAACACAAATAAAAGAAAACGCATACGATTAAGTAAGGTGTGCAAAATATGTAATAAAAAAAAACGCAAAAATGCAATGGCTGTAGACTCGGGTAGAACTGGATGTCGTTGCGAAGACAGTGACGAAAAAATCACTGAAAATCCATCACCTCTCAAAGCACCACATACACAAGCTCTTCCATCTCAGGCCTCTCAGGTACCTCCCAATATAACAGATGGTATTAGAAAAGAATATTCTGCATTGGATGCTTCACCATTCATTATTCATGTTGCTAGGTCTAGTACTGGTGAGGTAACACAGGATCTCAACTTGCATCCAATATGCTTTGGCAGATTTTTATATAAAATCCAGGTGCCGAACATAGTACAAGGCAGTTTGAAACGTATCGGTCGCAACAAAATTTCGATGGCATTCTCCAGTCACTCAGCTGCAAATTCTTTTATAAAGCATCATGCCTTATTGGAAAAAGGCTATGAAGCCTTTATTCCATCATTTAATGTTACCAGAATGGGGCTTGTAAGAGGTGTACCAGTGGACATGTCTGTGGAAGAAATAAAAGAAAATATTAGGGTTCCTTTAGGTTGTGGTGACATAATAAAAGTAAGACGCCTAAATTATAAAACAATAGTGGATGGCTCTGCCAGTTGGAAACCATCCCAGACTGTAGTGCTAACATTTGATGGTCAGGTCCTCCCCACAAGAGTATTTATGTGTTTCAATTCCCTCAAAGTAGAACTATACATTTATCCTTCAATTCAATGCTACAATTGTTGCCGGTATGGACATACTAAAGATACATGCAGATCTAAACCAAGGTGCTATAAATGTGGACAAGGGCATACTGGTACATCTTGTGACTGCGACCAAGATAATAGTTATTGTTGTCTTTGTGGCGGCCACCATATTGCAATCAGCAAGGATTATCCGGAAGCAAGTAGGCAGACAAATATAAAAAAATATATGGCTCAAAATTGCGTTTCATACTCAGAAGCATCAAAGATATATCCTCCGGTGACTAAATCATATGCAGAAACATTAAAGTTTACATCCTCATCTTCTTTTATACCAAACAGCCAAGATGTCAAAATTCCAGCCACTCAATTATTGCACAGTAGTAATTCTTATAAAAAAACTGTTTTTCAGGAGCCCCGTTCTCCGCCTAAATCTATACAAGGTTATGATCGTGCAGCCCACCAAGCTATTGTAGGTGATTTCAACTCTCCCAATTATGCCGATGGATGTGCACTACCTAACACTGGTACCCTGCCAGAACCACAATCGGTGGCTGATATTATTATAGCTTTAGTTTCATCACTGTCACAAACAATTTTACCGTCCAACGTTGCCCCTTTATTGAAAATAATAACTGACATATTTAACAATGGCTCACTTAGGCAAAGTACTACAATGGAACTGCAGAAGCGTAGTGAAGAACAAATCTGATTTAATTTATCTTATTAACAAATTTAACCCTTGTATTATAGCTCTATGTGAGACGTGGTTAAAACCGGGATTTTGTTTTAAAATTCCTGGTTATTCCTGTCTCAGGGAAGATAGAGCCGATGGGTATGGCGGTGTTGCCATACTCATCAAAAAGTCCCTTAATTTTTCCCAGTTTGACTTACCATCTCACCATAATGATTTTTCCATAATAGCATCCATTGTTAATAATATTTGTTTTGTATCTATTTATATCCCGCGTCCGTGTCCTTCTATATTTAGAGAAATAAACAACATTATTTCTATTTTACCTAAACCATTTTTAATTGTAGGAGATTTTAATTCTCATCATGAGTCATGGGGTTGTTCTACAACAAAAACTTGTGGAAGAGACCTTGTTGATATTATCGATTCTCATAATCTTTGTATTATAAACTCAGGTTCTCCTACCCGCCGTACCAACCCTGATGAAGGTCACAGTGCCATAGATTTAGCCATTAGTTCACCGAGCCTAGCTTCTTCTCTTACTTGGGAAACTCTCTCTTATTCTTATGGGAGCGATCACCTACCAATTCTGATTAGCTTTCCTCATACCAAAAAGCCTTCTGTTTCGCGGTCATCACGTTTAAAATATATATTAAAAGATGTAGATTGGAATGAATATAAAAAACGACTTGATCAAAAAATTTCAAATCTTCCTGACATAGAAAATAATAACGAAACAGTATGTTCTGTGGCTCTCGCTAAAGTAATGACGGAGGTTGCGGATGAGATATTTCCCATTAAAAGCACCAAGAACAGTAGAATTCCTTCTCCACCATGGTGGGACCGAGAGTGTACAGAAGCTGTAAAGAAAAGGAAAGAAGCCGAAAGGGCTTACTGCCAAAATATGACTTCCGATAATTTTGATTACTACATACTGATTTCTAAACAGACGAAAAATTTATTTCAAAAGAAAAAATCTGAAGGTTGGAAATCATTTTGTCATTCTATTTCCCCAGATACTCGTCCATCTATGGTTTGGCGAAATATTCGTAGATTTCGATCAGCCTTTAGTGATAATTCCGTCTGTTCACTCTCGCCCTCCCGAACAGAAGATATTTTAGATCATTTGGCTCCTCCTACTGTTCCACAACAACTTTGTCCATCCGCAGTCCTGAAAATAGACGATGACTTAAACTCCCCATTTTCACTATCAGAGCTCAAAGGTGTTTTAACTAGCGTTAAAGATTCTTCCCCGGGTGAAGATGGTATTCCCTACTCTTTTTTTTGTAATCTTAGTGACACAGCATTACTTTATTTTTAAACATTGTTAATTCTATTATGATAACTGGTAACATACCTGCCTCATGGCGATCACAAATTGTATTGCCTATTCTGAAACCTGGTAAAATTGTGTGCCAGGCCTCATCTTATCGTCCAATAGTTTTATCCTCGGTACTGTTAAAACTCGCTGAACATATGGTTAAAAACCGATTGGAATGGTTTATCGAGAGTAACCGCCTTCTGTCAGATAGCCAATATGGATTCCGAAAAGGCAAAAGCACGATAGATAGTATTAGTATTTTTGTGTCCGATATCCGCCTAGCTTTTTCTGAGAGCAAATCAGTGGTTGCCACATTTTTAGATATCAATTCAGCATACGACAATGTCGTTCCCTCCATTCTAAGCAAAAAAATGCATGATCTTAACATCCCCGGTATACTATCTAATTTTATTACAAATTTAATAAGAGAACGATATATTCATATTTGTCCAGATGATGCTACCAAATTATCTAGAACCGTATGTAGGGGTCTACCCCAGGGGTCAGTGCTAAGTCCCTTACTATACAATATTTACACATATGACCTGGAATCAGCTTTGAATAGTTCCGTAAAAATCCTACAATATGCAGATGACCTCCTTCTTTATACATCAGAAAAAATTACTTCTAATTCTTGTTCCTCTATGTCATCAGCTATGAGATATTTAGAGTCCTGGATGACTCTAAATGGATTAGATCTTTCACCCTCTAAAAGCTGTTTAGTTTTGTTTACCAGAAAACGTGTATTTCCTTTAATTGAAGTAAAATATAAAAATGTTATGATTCCGGTAAAGACCGAAGTGAAATTTCTTGGTGTTTTATTAGACTCAAAACTTACGGGTTCGCAACATAGTGATTATTTAGTAGCTAAATGTGAACGGAACTTGAATATTTTACGTTGTCTTTCAGGTGTTTGGTGGGGGGCGCACCCATTTTCTTTACGGCTCATATATAATGCATTAATTAGAAGTCTTTTAGACTATGGTACATTAATCTTGGAACCGGCTAATTCAGCAGCGTTTAAAAAACTTGACTTAATTCAGAACAAAGCTCTTAGAATAATTGCTGGTGCGATGAAATCCAGTCCAATTAACGCCCTGGAAGTTGAGTGTGTAGAACCTCCTCTTAAATTGCGAAGACAGTACTTGTCAGACAGATTTTTGTTTAAAGCTTTGCAATTTTCTAATCACGCTCTTTTTCAAAAACTTCAATCTCTTTCTCAATATATTGCAACGTCTTCATCGTGTAAAGAAAAATCACTTCCTTGTTTGGTTATAAGTTTTCGTAAATTTATAAGTTTTCAGGCGCCTACTTATAGATCAGTTTCTCTCCCAATTTTTATGGTTAGGTTTAAATCACTTCTGCTTTCGCCGGTGATATGTTATTCATTAGGCGTTGATAGAGACCACCCTAACACTAATACCCAGTTTAATGAATTAGTAAGCATTAAATGGCCTGATTTTCACCACTTATTCACTGACGCATCAAAACACTCCTTGTCAGATTATACTGGCGTGGGCGTTTACCATACTCAATATAACATTACACAAAAATAAAGCTTCCTCCAGAAACTTCAGTCTTTACAGGGGAATGTTATGGAATATATAAAGCGTTAGAATTTATTCTTATTGCTAGACTTAGTAAAACTGTTATTTTTTCAGATTCATATAGTGCCCTTCAGGCCGTTGAAAAATTTCCTTTTAAATCAAAATCCCACTCAATTGTGATATTGAATATAAGAGAAAAGCTCGTAGAATTTCTTTCCAAAAACTTAATGGTAGTTTTATGTTGGGTCCCTGGTCACGCTAATATAAAAGGAAATGTTAAAGCGGACCGTTTGGCTAATGAGGCGATAACAAGTGGTGATGTATATCCCTATATAAATTATTGCACCGATCTGGCTGCACTTCCAAGTACTTTTCTCAGGGAATCCTGGGAAAAGTGCTGGGAAGAAAGCAGTCAGATAAAAGGTAAATTATATTCGAAAGTCCAATTGGGTATACCGGAGAAGCCATGGTTTTGCAAATTGAAACTTGGCAAGCGATCAACTAGTATATTAATGAGAATGCGCTTGGGTCATGTGTGTTCGCCAGCTCACCTTGCTAGACTTGGTATTAATGCTAGTAGAGCTTGTGAATGCGGTGAAGAAGAGGGTGACCTTAATCACATCTTCTTCGCTTGTCCACTTTTTGACAATGCTAATTTTATAAGTCAACTCACTTCCTTTGGTGTTCCTTTTCCTTGTTGTATTTCTTCCCTCCTTTTATTTAATGTAAATATTTATAAAGCTATTTCCTCATTTATTGTACATAATAATATTAAAATATAGTTTGTATATACCTAATATATTATATTTACGTATATTATCATTATTTACTTAATATATATTAATATATTTTCCTTAACCAACTTTCCTGACTTAATCCAAATTCCGAAACCTATTTTCTTTCTGTAATATTATGTTTCCCTAGCTTTATTGACATTGGCGTAGCACAGCAACTCAGTGCTTGTAGCCATATAATAGAAAAAAAAAGAAAAAAAAAATGTCGGTAAACAACATAGATACGGAATTTTTTAATACGCTCGTATCACAAAATTCGCTTAAGTTTTTCTTCATCGGCCTGTTACAATTTTATTATACGTAAAGATTAATATTTGTTTCTAGCATAGTTTTATTATATTATTATATTTCACGTCTGTATCTTCAAGATTGGGGATAGTTCAGACCTAGCGAACACGTCACTAAGTTGTTCAATTCTCTGATCTTATACGGGACAAACTATGGCCTAATCGTACATAATTTTTTTTATATTACCACGGCGAAGTGACTCCGCATCTGATGGTAAGCGGAGTGGGGTCCAAATAGTGTCGACTGTCGACTGACAAGAGTTGATTATCTCTGCCAGATGACAAAATTATGCCATTGTATTTGACACCCATTATGCACGGGCTAATCCCGAAACGCGACTCACTTACGGGGGTCATTTAGGGGTGTTTTCTTCTAGCTCGTAAATGAGGCATTTAGAATCAAAAACTCACACGAAATACAATTGCCTAACATGGGATTTGAATCATCAATCATTATGATTTCTTATGTTTACGCGAATGTTAGACATTGAAATAAAACTAAAAACTATTTAACGGATTTTGTCGCGGTTTTTTATATTATTATTTTCTCCCGACGTTTCGAAGACTTTGCAGCCTTCAAAGCCTTTGTCCCCCCCGTGACCATGAAGGCTGCAAAGTCTTCGAAACGTCGGGAGAAAATAATAATATAAAAAACCGCGATAAAATCCGTTAAATAGTTTTTAGTTTTATTTCATCAATCATTATTCGTCATTTTCAAAATGTACCAAAAGAGGTTAAAGGTCAAATATAAGATTAAAAAGACAAAACCATGACTATATTAATCGCTGTTTAAAAATGTTAGTTGCCATAATTACAAGACCCAAGATTACCATCGAGTAGATTGTAGGAAGCGGCCATTAGTTAAACTTGTTCTGTGCGTCAATAAAACTTGTTATTGGAGATTTTTGTAACTTTATAAGTTAATTGGCTTAAGGTGTTCGTATTAAAGTTTAAATAATTTCTAAATGTTGCTAGATGCAAAACAAACTAACGCACATCAAGCTATATTCCCCGAATCGGTATGCAGAGGCACAACCAGGGCACTCAATTTTCGCCAAATGTGTACCGTCCCATGATGTGATAGTGGGCGAGCCTATCGCCATATCAGGCACAAATAACAGACTCCGGGCTAATACTGAGCAGAAAAACTAAAATATCACTTTGCCTGACCCGGGATTCAAACCCAGCATCTACTGAACACTGAGGCAGTTAAGTTCATCCGCGCTAAACCTTTTTAAGACCGTATTAATAATAAATCAATCTTACTTTTTAGAAAATTTCAAATAGAGAGTGTATTGAACTATTTAAACAAGGTTTAAGTTAACACTTAAGAGCCTCTCAGCTGAGTCGGCGTTGTTTAACAAACAATACTCAACTCTCAAAATCTGTATTACGCTAATACTTACGGTATCACTTGAGATGTTGAAATCTGTTATTTAAATAATGACTTTACGATGCTGGCTTTACTCTGAGTATCTCAGCTGATATTGCACTTGAGAGTGAGTTGCATCTATTAATAATACCCTTAGTATAAAATTTCCCACTATGTAATTTCAAGGAAAAGCCGCCTATAGGTCGGGAATAACGAGAAAAGAAATAATAATGTGCCTATAACATTATCCATGACCAACCTTTATCCAGATCCCAACTATAATTTTAACCAACTTCAATATATAATATGCTAAGAATGTTAAATAATGTACGGAGGCATTTAAGATCTCTGACCACGTCAGAGAATTTATATGTAGAATAAATTAAATAAAAAACACAACTTTAATAAAAGGAGTTTCTTAATTCAACGTGTATTTTTATTTTTAATGTTTGTTACCTTAGTATTCAGTCCTTTATTACCCGATTTGTTTTTTTTCATTGAAAGAATATTCTATCAGATTAGTCCCAATGACTCCGAAATTGGTAACCAGTATATAGGTAATCGTAAATATTTTTTAAAGCCGCTTTAATTACTAATGTATGTAAAAAATATAAGATTTTTTACATACATTCTCAATTGGCATGTCCTAAAAATTTTGTCTTTGCCACTACTGGCGTGATATTGTTTAACCATCCCTGCTGTAGGTTTACGAAGATATATATCTACCTTTCCTCCTTTCAATGGTTTGCAATACTTCATCTTGCATTCATAATATTAATACAATACTTAATCTATTTTGAATCTGATTGAAAAGTGTAAAAGTAAAATCCTGAGACCTCATGATCCCAAAGTGTCGATGGTATTTAATACATTAAGGTTCCTCCTCAAGCAAATGGCCTTGAGAAATTCGTTCCATCTTTGGCGGCATGTTAGTTAAAAGCGAGAATATGCAATTACGAATATTCACTTAAATTATTTTTATGTCTGTTAGAAAATTTTGAAGCCCCCAAATATTTCTTATTGAATGTCTATATAATAATGTTAGTGAAAATTAAAATGATGCGTAATTTAAGAGATGACAGAATAAACAACTTAGTTGCATTTTCATTACAAAATTAACTAAACTAAAAACGATTATACAACCAAAGTAAAGATAATAATATAGAAAAATTAACCATCATATTTCTACAATATATTATTATTTATTATAAACTTCTATAAGACAGCGAGTAGGGCCTTCATACATGCGTAATACGGAACCACTAAAGTCATTAAACCTAGAGCAAATTATTTCATATTAATTTTAATCGTTCACTAATCAGATCGGACTGAATAAAAATAACTCAGAAGCGACAAATCATATTTCAGTTTAAACTTACGACTAATAACCGATTCGTATGGAAAACCTTAACCGGGCGGTGATAGTCGAATTCATAGCGAAAATTGATCAATAAAAAAAATTCTTTAACATGTTTATAGATAACTTGTAATGTTTGGTTTATTTTACCATTAATGAGTAGTTAGCGGTTAAAACGGTTTATTGGAATAGAACGTTATTTTATACGGACTATTAAAGTGCGACCCAGTACTGATTTATGACTTTATTAAATATGTATTACTTCATAGAAATGTATGAATTAGACGAGGATGTATTGTCAGCATTTGTCGGAATACAGAATTAATTTATGAGACACGACTTGTGGTTTACAGGAGTAAAAGTAAAGTATACAGCCGCTATTTGCATCTACGTAATAATTTTGTATTATCCTTTTCTCTGTATGATTTCATACTTTTACCACAAGCATAGTAGTATTAAAAACAAACGTTCTTAAAAATAATACAGGGAGAAATTCGTCAATATTTACAAAAGTCCTTGTATTAGATTCGTATATTTAATTTAACACAACAAAACAGAATTGGGAAAGTATCGAAGCAGCATCATACCAGAACCTCTCCGTTATCTTATATTGAATTCATTATGAGCATGGCGTTGTTCGGAAACGCTGGCGGATCTAATCAAACAAATTGTATTAAGAAAACTCGACCAAAGATAGAAGTCATAACCCATAATGTCAAAGAAAAGGTGCGTTTTAGACTTACTTTTAACAAAAAAATATAGCAATTGGAATATAAGTGGTTTAGCCTGAGATTGCAGGGGCTATCTTACGTAAAACATAACCGTAAAGCTTCATATTTCAAGGTTAGTTTTAAGAGTCGTATTGATGGATAAATTAATGCAGTTTTGCTCTGAAGTGCGATATCAAATGAGACGCTGTCATTTAAAAAGTACCCTACAATTGGTCTTTATTCAAACTCTGAAACAGTCTAAATATAATATCATCATCATCATCAGCCGCAGGATGTCCACTGCTGAACATGAGCCAAAGATTCCATCCAGATCGACCTATTGGAAGCGGCCAGCTTGATACAACATAATATATGTCATAAAATTTACAAAGCGCATAAATATGCGTAGCCTTTAAATTGAATTTGTAATTACATAATAATTAGCTAACAAGGAGAATCGAACCGACAACCTGTCTATTATTTTTATAATCTATGATCGTTACTAACAAAACTTAAACTTATAGTGGTAAACAAAACATTATGTTTGTGTGTTTGACTCGGTGCGAACGTGTGGGACATTAATTGCATTAATTAGTTGCGATTAATAAAGTTAATTGTTGGCAATTTGTGATTATGGAGAAGGTGCAATCATTAAGGTAGGTGGATTATTTAAGTGTTTTTTACACTATTTATATTTAAATAATAAATAATTTTTTTATAATTGTTTCCGAACATCAATTATAATTAATTTTAATGATTACGCTTCAAAAGATTTTATTTTCAAATAACCTTACCGTCGTTTCAATTACCGTCAATTTTTTATTTTTTATTTACGCCTTAGAATCACCGTGCATCCCTTCAATATTCGAACTGGCCCTGTGATTATATTTAGGCGCGGCGCAAACGCTATCAACTTGTTGCACCAGACAAATAACGCAAATTAGTATTGCAATTAAGCAAATGTCTACTAAACTCATTATTAGTGCATAATAAAAGTATTTTGACATATTGTATTGTGTACCTAGCGGGCAGCGCCGGCGCGGCGTAGAGCTTTATAAAAATAATACAAACACACATCACGCATTTATCCCAGAAGGGGTATGCAGAGGCGTAATCAGGGCATCCACATTTTGCCAAGTGTGTTCCGTCCCATGATGTGGTAGGAGGTGATCCTATCGCCATAACGGGCACAAATTCCAGACTCCGGGCTAATACTGAGCAGAAAAACCCTAATATCACTTTGCCCGATACGGGATTCGAATCCAGGAACTCAGAGCATTGCCGTATAACTACGCCACCGAGGCAGAGCTTTATAACCTATAAATATTATCTTATCTAACTATTATATGAATACAATAAATGCGAAATTTAGTAAAGATTTCAGAAATGATGGCGGGCACCGTTAAGGGATTTTGCTACATTTAATAATAATAATAATTTATTTCCAAAACAAAAGAATTACACAGTCAGATTTAGCAAAACATTCTACACTAGGCACTGCCTGTCCCGTAGAATGAATTAAGTAGGATTAACATTCTGGGCGGGTGTGCCGTGTTTAAGCAGTTTCAATAACAATAAATAGAAGACTTAAGTTACAAACTAATAATAAAAACATTTATTGCACACAATACACAAAAATACAATTTCACTGAGAAAAATACCTACACCTCACCACAATGTTTCCGGGATCAGTCTATGTACAGCCGACATTCTATTGGACCCTACTCTTCATATCATCAGGTGCAGTAAGGTAACATTGTCATGGCAGGAAAAAAAAGTAACTTCGAAAAGTTAAAGGGGTGTTGAACTTGCATACTTGCGGTATCTAACTGCATAAGATTTTGATTGATTGGTATAACGGTGATGACGTCAATTGGCGTCGTCAATTCCTGCGCTGGTGTCTGTGGTTTGATGCTCGGGTCAAGTAAATTGCTATTGGGGTTTTCTGCATAGTATCAGGTCTGAATTTGTGGCTCATATGGCGTTAACCTCGTCCCCTATCACATCATTGTATATATGATGGTGAAAAGTCTGTGCACTAGTTGCACCTCTGCCTACCCCTTTGGGTAAAAAGACTTGAGGGTGGTTGTATTCTCAAATTTAGAATCTTCTTGTTTCCCCACATCTTTAAAGGTCGATCTGAATCTCAAACTATCACATGTGTTAAACTTCATCTTAAAAACAACGCGAAAATGGATCCATTCGTTTAGGAGCTACAATGCCAGAGACGCCCTCTGATCAGATACCGAGACAACTTACACTAGAGGTCCGGCATCGACTGGAAGCATAAGCAGCAGACCGGGCTCTATAGCGTACCTTGGTAGAGGTTATGTTTAGCAGTGGACTACAACGGGGTGATGATGATGAAGACCACAGACATCAGATACACACCCTAAAATAGATACCTATATACACACACAACTATACAGACGTTAAAATTATGACAATCAGTGGACTGCAACGAGCTGATGATGATGATGATGAATGCCACAAACATACAGGTACACATCCTAAAACAGTTGCCTATACACACAACGATACATACGTTAAAATTATGACACTCAGTGCACTGCAACGGTCTGATGTTGATGATAATGATGAATGCCACAGAAATATAGATACAAACCCTAAAAACAGATACTTACACACACACACACACACACACACACACAACGATACACACGTTAAAATTATGACACTCAGCAGACCGCAACGGGCTGATGATGATGATGATGTTGACAAACATACTTACAGATACACACCCTAAAATAGATACCTATACACACGCACAACGTTATATTATGTACATGTTAAAGTTATAACACTCTTTTTTTCATCAGAGATTAAAAAGACAAAGCAACTAGCAATTAATTATAAAACAATTACCCGGACCTCTTCTTGTAAAACCCATCTGTAATTTTCCGTTATGTCTCTTGTGACGCATGTTTTGATGGAGCGTTCTCAGTCTTGATTAGATTTGTTTTTTTATTTGATCTGTTATTGTGAGGGTAATTTAGAACTTAGCCACTTAAAAATAAAGCTTATAATAGTTTTAAGTAACTACCAAAAAATAAAGAGGAAGAACAGATCCAATAGCGGCTATTTTTATGCACTTTAAAAATAATCCTAATTCAATTAATATAGCAGATGACGTTAGTAACAAATGACCAACTACCAGTGGCGGAAGGTCAAATTTTTCCGAGAGGAAACCCGACACAACATATAAGTATATAATAATAATAATATCAGCCCTGTATTATATACTGTCCTACTGCTGGGCACGGGCCTCCTCTAACTACTGAGAGGGATTAGGCCTTAGTCTACTACGCTGGCCTAGTGCGGATTGGTAGAATTCACACACCCTCAAAATTCCTATAGAGAACTTCTCAGGTATGCAGGTTTCCTCACGATGTTTGCCTTCACCGTTAAAGCAAGAATACACACATTATTATTTTTAGGAAAAACAGAGGTGTGTTCCCTTGGGATTTGAACCTGCACACATTCGTATCGGCAGTCCGTTCGACACCCGCTAGGCTATTGCCGCTGTGCATTGCACCTCATATACTTTATACAAAAATACTAGACGAGGAGATTAATATCGAGTCTGGTGAAGTAAGAGTGTGTAGAGAGGTAAATAATACACATAATATATTAAAGCGTTTATTTTAGAAATTATTTTCATTCCTTACAATAAATTTTATTCAACATTAATCTGTAAGTCTGCAAATCGTTCCAATAATAAGATTCTACATAAATTCTACATATAGGGAAGCCCACGGAAATCGAGTTATACGGACCCTTCAACACTGCCAGCTACATTATGTCAAACAACTAAAGGCAATATCACTCCAAATTGCAAATAATATTCATTGTCAATCATAAAATATACGCAAATTAATTTCTTATACTTGGTTTTTATTGGGTGAAGGTCCATCCATGACTAGGAAGTTCAACTAATAAGGCCATTCCATAAGGTTAATGTAAAACACCAGCGAAGTTAGAGCTTTGGTCTCTAATACCCAAAATAGACTTGAGCTGAATTTAATAACATATGTATTAATCGATATTTAAATGCAAATACCCAAAAGTAACTCTGCTTGTCCGTTACGCTTTCGGCTACGTAAGGCTGAACAATTAACCCGATTTCGATGAAATTTGCTATGGAGATAGTTTAAGGCCCTGGGAAGGATATAGGCTACTTTATATCCCGGGAAATATATAGCGGGACTTTTATCCCGGAAAAACCTTTTTACACGGGTGAAGCCAAGGCCAGGAGTTTATACATTTATCTTTTAAGGGATGTTAAACATCGTGACCCGGCAGACGAAACCTTTACCCCATGCAAATTTTCTCTCTCCATAATTTTAGAATACTACAGACGTCTTTTTATCCCCCGAAGGGGTAGGCAGAGGTGTAGGCAGTGCGCACACTTTTGACTATTATATATACCATCCCATGATGTAATAGAGAGCAAGGTTATTGCCATGTCAGCCACAAATTTAAAATATTTTTTTTACCGCTCCGAATGATGAGACGAAGCCGGATGTACTCTCAATTCTGAGACATGAGATGTTAAGTCTTATTATTTCCAATAGTTACACTGGCTACAATGTTCTTCAAACCGGAACAATACAGTGACTACACACTGTTGCTTGGCGGCAGAAATAGATATTGCGGTGGTACCTACCCAGGCGGACTCTCACATATGACAGACCTACCACCACTGAATACAGGTCTGATACTAAGCAAAAAACCATAATAGCACTTTACCCAACCTAAGTAACAAACCCGATACACCAGCGCAGCAATCCGATTATAACGGCGTCACCAAGGCAGTCAATATGTTACTCGCGGTTTCACCCGCGTGAAAAGTTTTTCCGGGATTACGTCCCGTTTTATGTCTTCACGGGATAAATAGGAATCGGGTTATATATACCCTTCGCCACTGTGGGTTACTTTATATTTTAGAAAACTAAATTGCAGATATTTTTTTCTGGATACATCTTCCACACCAGTGGGGCTGTAAGCAATACCCAGTAAGCTATAAAATCAAATTAAAACAAACATAAGTTTACCGTTTTTAGGGTTCTGCAGGTCAAAGGAACCCTTATAGGATCACTTTGTTTTTCTGTCTGCCAAGCCCCTTTTGTCAGGAACACATAAAGGTAGGCTTACCATAATTACGAAGAGCCAAACCGGGACGCAGAAGAGAAAGAGGCTCATTTTCATTTTGCTTTTCGCTTAATTTGTGTTTTTCATATTTGAAATGCAATCAAAATTATTATGAATTGAAAACATATTAATAAATGTGAATATATTTTTTATTAAAAAGAAAAAGAGACAAAGTACAATCACCCAGGACGCCGGGACAGGGATCTCAAACCGGGACTATCCCGGTCAAACCGGGATGTATGGTAAGCCTACATAAAGGTATCATGCCGAAATTTATATCAAATACTCAATTATATGTGCTCTCTCAGCTGGGAAAAAACTTGTAAGTCAACGAGATCAAAAGATATGCCCATTTACGACATTCTCGTATATATTACAATTTCACTAAAAATTCAGACATATAGGGTACTTTCCGCTGACCCAGGATCATGAAATTTGGCACGAAGCAATATCATAGTACATATTTAGGGAAAACTAAAAATATATGTGTTGTAATTAATAAAAAAGCTATTTTATACGGAACCAACTCGCAATTATCCGGTTTTATTTATTATAAAAAATATATTTACAGAAAATTATGTAAACATTATAACACAAAAAAATAATTTTATGTTAATTCCAAAAAGCTATAATATTAAGTAGATTCAAACCATATATTATAGTTTGTTTAATGTCTTTATGGCTCAGTAGGACAGGAGGATGAGACTCAAAAACGCAGGTTTGGTACAAATACGAAAAGTCATTACTATATTGTATCCATATCGGGACATAATTTACATTCGTAATTATTTTTTACAAGTCTATGTGTGAGAATCTTTATTTCCTGCGATGACAAAAGATTTTGTTCTAGAATGGAGGAGTAGGATAGAAGTTGAATCATGTCTGTTTGTATCAATTTAAGTGTAGAAAACTTCAAAGTTGAAGTATTTGTATCCATAACATAAACAAATTAAGAATTATTGTATTCTCAAAATAGATATTACTTAAACAACTATTTTTTAGATCACAAATAAATACTTTTATATTATTAAATCGCCCTCCAAGAAACTTGGTTCCTAAACAAAACTGTATTTAAATTCTGCCTGTCATTTCAAGGTGAAACCTTGAAGTTTTGGCAACTAGTTTGGCTAATCAAAACAAATGTATTGGAATAATTTGAATAACCGTATGTTACATAACAAGGGCATAATATAGTTTTATATTACTTATATTATGAATGCGAAATTGTTAAAGTGTTTGGATGTTTGTATGTTTGTAAAAGATAACGCAAAAACAACTAAAAGGATTTAGATTAATTTTAAAACAATTGTTTTAACACAAAGGGCAGATTGTTGGATTAACATGAGAGGATTTTTTTCCCGGTATGTTGTTCCCATGAGAAATAATGGATTATTATTATGCGATTTTTTAAAAGATGGCGCTGTGGCCGTTCATGTCATGTTCATGCTACTTGAAGTTAACCGCGAGTCGAAGTGTATGTGACTTCAAGGGGCGATGAACCGCAACATATATTTGACTGGCGCATGCGTAGTTCGACTCGCGGCGAACTTCAAGTGGCGATGAACCGCCACAGCGCTGGTGTTTACAGTGTTTTAGGGACTTTTGTAGCGAGAGAGGTTATCACGCGGGCGAAGCCGCGAGCGAAACCTAATTTTCTAATCTTTTAAGCTCTGTATCTGAATTCAGTTTTCACTTTTACTATTAATAAAAATATTTATGCCATGTTTCACACTTGTAATGCGTCACATAAATTTATAAACTGAAAAAATACAAAAGTCCTACTGTAATACAAGCTCCCAAATATATGGTATAAATTGAGTACTATCTACATTAGCTGTTTAAAACGATAACAGTAAAATAAAATTGTTTTGAAACGGGACCTTAATTCTATATTTTTTTAAATAAGTATAATCAGTCCCATATAAATTGCTTATCTTATTAAAATTATATGATACTAGTTGACCCGACAGACGTTGTCCCGTCTTAACTATGAATTTGCAGCACGCATTCTGTCAATCGCTGACAGTTATTTCAAACAATTGACAGATATATAAAAATAATATTTTCGTTTTCTTATATTTTCTAATTTTCCGCGCGATTTTTTGATTTTTTTTTCATAAGAACCTACTCCTGACAATAACAAACACAACAAAAAAATAATAAAAACGGTCCAGCCACGTCACGCGTGATGGCGTGACCAAGAGAAATAGGGATTTATTTTTATATATTATATGGAAGATTAAAATATTCTAATTTTGTTTCAACTACTTACATTCATCATCATCATCAGCCGTAGGATGTCCACTGCTGAACACAGGCCTCCCCTAAAATTTCCAGATCGATTTATTGAACACGGCTTAATTACATTATAATCTATTCAATATTATTTTTTTTATAGTCAACATGGCTAAATCCATAACTAACTAAATTGGTGTAGTAGGAAGTCCGATTAAATACAATATAAACTTCGTGTTATTTACCATAGAGTCTATCCGGAATATCGTACATTCAAGTTCTGGTTTCCGCATATTTTTTATCTTTATTACGTAAAAAACAACATAAACAAATAATGCCACATTATGTTAATTTAGATAAATATTTTAATGGGTTCAATCTTATCACACAAAGCGGCGATAGCCTAGTTGGTTGTGGAACGGACTGCCGAGACGAGTGTCCGCAGGTTCAAATCCCAAAGGCACACACCTCTGACTTTACAGCACATGAAACGAAAAAATCAATATCGTAAATATGTACTTCAATGAAAAAAAACACATAGAATATGTATAAAAATTTTAATTGATTACATAACAAGATAGAGAATGTATATAAACATTTTAATTGAAAAGAAAGAAAGAAAGAAATATTAATTACATAATTCTATATTTAAAAAACACAATCGGTTTTAACTACTCCATATAAATACCAAGATGTCGGAGCACTGTAAGACAAAGATAATGCTCTACAAAATCGAACTCAGACGGTCTTTGACGTAAGTTTCACTCTTCTGCCCGATATGCCAAATCAAATGCCTGTACCTTACTATTGCAAACTTATTATTTGCAGTTGGAGCAATAACCGTGTCTAGGACTCGAACTGCAAAGTTAAATTTGCACTTACATACATATTTAGCTACCTTACCTACAAATTTATAAGAACCGTCAGTGCGTGAGTCCAACTCGCACTTATCCGGTTCTCCTTTCCATTGATTATGGTTGATTGATTACTTGATAATAAAATAATAAATAATACTGCCATTCAGGCATATCCGTATGCAAATTATTAATCACGCCTTCGAACCTGCTAAAACACCATGATTTTTAAGTTTAACAAGTTATTCATGTTTACCACGATACTAAAGTAATGATATCATCGTCAAAAAATAGGAAAACATTTTTCCACAGCACCTTCGTTACATAATGTCTACAAGTGTTATTATTAGTACAAGAACATTAAAGAAAGAAGTACATTACTAGTGGTCCTCAAACTAGGCACAACCTGTATCTTGGGGACCCTATTGAGGGACAAGTTTATCATAAAGCCTTAGAAATCATCTAACTTTCAGCCTTCTCAAGTTATACTCAAATGGGATTTCTTTCTGTATATTCCTTATATTTTCATAGCTTTATTCTTCGGTTCTGAATTGAGGGTACTCAGAAACAGCTGAATGGATTGGTATGAATTTTTTTACACGAAAAGACTATGTCGTCGATTAACACATAGGTATTTTTTATTTAGGTAATTTGCCTCCATGGGAAGTTATGGGATTTTTTAATCACTGGTGGTAGGTCCCTCTTATGTGAGAGTTCGCCTTGGTATGTACCACCGCAATGTCTTTTTCTGTTGCTCCAAATAGCACTGTGTAGGTGACAACAGTGATGTTGTATTCCGGTTGGAAAAAATTGTACCCCTGTAACTACAGGATAGAATAGGACTTAACATCTCATGTCTCAGGATGGCGAGCGCAGTGGAATACCAAACAATACTTTGTAATTCAAGGTGCTGGATGGTGTTTCTACCATTTATAGACGGTCGTTTCGCTTACCATCAGACGAACGGCAAGCTCGTCTCTTCATTCAAAGCAATAAAAAGAAAAAAATGGGAATTAATTCAACTCGATTCTATTTGACTAACCATAAACCAATAAACGATAACAACAGCCTTTTTCGATCTATCTCAGAAATGGACCAATCAGAATAAAGTTTTTTTTGACATAAATACAAATGGTTTATTTTGTTTGGGTCATTCTCAGAATCGGATTGAAGATTGGGATTGAGATCGTTTATTGCACACCGCTGTTAGCAGTGCTAGACGCTTGACATTATAATTAGTCTTTGTTCTAATAGCAGGCAACACCAGCGGTTCCAATGTGCAATCACGCAATTACCAACTTAACAAGTTCCGCGTAAATAATAAAATTCCATTAAAAAAAAACAATTAGTTCCAGCGGGTGAAAAAATATAAAGACGATATAAATTTTAGAATACAATGGAAACCTAAAAAAATGTTTTAACATTAACGTCTTTTTCTTTTTTAATAGTGAATTAGTGAACCGTAATGACTTCTAAATTATACATAATGATAATTATAATTAATTGCAGTTTGCTTGTGGTTCTACCCGCGTAAAAAAGATTTTCCATAAAAATCCCGCTCCATACTTTCCCGTTTTAAAATGAGCCTATACTTTAAGTTAAACCTTCAGCAAGACATCGGTGAATACTGCATTCAATTCCATGCATCAGTTTTTGTGTAATGCATGCAAACATACGGACAGATAGACAAAAATTCTAAAAACTGTTGTTTCGGCGTCTGTTGCTCTTATAAAGACTCAACATGTTAGTTTTTCAATATCTTTAATGTACAAACATCGGCCTGTTACAATTTTATTATAATACAAATAGAATATGTCTTCTTTTTCAAAAAATACAAGACGTATACTGTATAACATCATCATCATCATCAGCCGCAGGATGTCCACTGTTGAACAAGGGCCTCCTCCAAAGATTTCCTGATCTATGAGAAGCGACCCGCATCCAGCGACCTCCTGCAAGTTTTATGAGGTCATCTGTCCACCTCGTGGGCGGACGTCCGACGCTGCGCTTGCCAGTTCGTAGCCTCCACTCCAGAACATTCTTGCCAAAAAAAAAAAAACTTCTTCAAGTATAACTATACTTCGTTCTATTTACGTAAAATATCCTACTATGGATTTAAAGACAACCCATGAGGTCACGACAGTAATAAATTATTCAAGTCCTTCACTATTCGCACAATTAGGTTTTTACCAGATTTTAAGGTTGTTTAGTAGGTGTTTACTTTTTAATTATTTTAGCTTTGACACGGAATTATTAAAGGTTTCGTGTTTGTTTTTAACTCAGAGTGTGATTTTGTGATATATGAAATTAAATGCTTGTGGAACCGCTATCAAAATCTAGTAATATAATTTTTTCGTGACCATGCGAAATCGATTGGCATTTTTTTCGATAATGGCACGGCAAAGTGCACTTCACTGCACGTGGTGATAAGTGGAGTAGATCAAATAGAATGTCGACTGACGAGAGATGATTACCCTTCGACAGTTGATACAATTATGCCGGCCTGTTGGAACCGGATATACACAGGCTGATCCGACGCGACACTTCTGCATGAGCCACTATGGCGGGTTTTAACACCTTGTGTACGGTGGTCGCTATACGGGCGGATATAAAATATATCCTGCCACCAGCAAGGACTGACTCCGTCTATTCGAAATTTTATTCGTGTTAAGCTTCACGCTGATGCTGGCAACTTGCACCACAAGTCATATGACCTAAAATGGCAGCAAACTTTTTAACACCTTGTGTACGGTGGTTGCTATTCAGTACAGATATAAAATATGTTAGTACATAGCTGGTGGTAGTCCACCAGCCTAATATTAAATTAATGTTAATAAGACAACAAAATCCTTCATTTATAACTGCTTTTTTCAGAACCATATCCACCACGACCAAGCTTCGTATTGCTGGGTACGTGGTGACTATAGTGGTACACACCGTCAATGGCCTGATTATGGAGAGCGGTTTCTATGGTGGAGCCATGAGTGACCCTGGAGTCCGGAGGTACTACGAGTTCCGGACTAGATTCATCACCTGCTGGACATTTGTAAGTATTCTTTTGAACTGCTACTATCAAACTTAATTAATTCTCGGTAAATAACGTTATAGAAGATTTTTACAATGATTAAGGCGTTAGCATACAATGTTTTCAATTCCAAAAAAAACCTTGTTTACAAAATACCTTGAAAATCTCGAAATAACTGTTTTTTTTCGGATTTAGAATTAAATGGCACTTTCCTCTACATCTTTCTTTACTCTTTCCAAAAAGTAATATCATAATTTTTATTTGTTAATCATAATGAAAATACGAATTTATATTCGTTATTACTGTTTTCATAAATACTAATTAAAAAAAACACACGCTATTCCCGAAAGAGTAGGCAGAGGACTAAGACATCCGCTTTTCGCGAAGTGATTTCCATCCCGTGATTAGGAAGCGAGCCTATCGCCATATCAGGCACAAGTTTCAGATTCTGGATAGGTGCTGAGCAGAAAAACGCAATATAATTTTGCCCGACCCGAGATTCAATCCTGGGACCTAACAACATTGACGTATCCCGCAACACAACTACGCCACCCAGGCAGTAGGTATTCCAAGGAATTAACTATTTGAAATTATTAAATTTCAGGTAGCACAAATCATATACGCCGCTCTAGAGCTGTACTGTGAAGTAAAAAATATCCAAGGAAAGAAAGATTCAAACATCATAAAAAAAATAAAACAATATAACGATATCACATTTCCAGGAATTGTTGTACCATACTCGTTTGTAAGTATTTTTTGATATCACACATTCAAAAAAGGATACTGATTCCTCATGCCATGCGTATACGCTTATGAAAATGGAAATTGGCACGCAATACACCTTTCCACGTTAATTTCACGAAGATAGTGTGACGCGGCCGTTTTTCCACAGTCATGGAGGAAAAGGGCCAAGACCTTAAACTACACTGCCTAGTTACAACCACAACTAAAATTAGCAGCTAGTTTAATGAACTATGAAAGTGAAATTAAAAGCTAAAGAAAGTGTTATGTCAATTAAGACACCGCCAATCTTATTTAATTCTAGAATACAGTACTGCTACCAACGAGTTTTAGCGCTATAGTATTGTTAACATAGTGATTTCATTCAAGTAAATTTTTGTACGGAAATTTAGCAGCGCCACGTGAGCGAATTTGGAATGTATGGTTACTAATTATTTTGCCCTGTACATTGTTATGTCAATTTGGTTATAATCCTAGTCAAATTTTGGTCACGGCGTTCAATCTCAACGTAGATCAGCCGTACGCAGGCGATATTATAGTGCACAAGTTTGTGCGCAATTCACAGGTGCACTCCCTGTTCCTTCACTCTCATAGTCCGGTGAGACGGCAATACGACACGACCGAAGTGCGATCAGGCGCAGTACAACATCTTTACATGCTTGTGGTGGTCTTTATAGGACATTAGTATATTTTTTTGTGGAAATAGATTTATTCTTACTTCTCAAAAATGGTTGAAAACAGCTGATTATGTATAATTATTGTACAATATTTTCTAGATGGTACCAACGATGTTCTGGACACTCTTCATATATGACAAGAACTTGATCCTACCAGCTTTTATGAAGAAGGTGGTGAGCTCTTTCTCCAACCACCTGGTGCACACCGCGGTCGTCCCTGTTGTCGTCTGGGAAATGGCCTTCAACCCTCGATACACGCGTAGATCCCATGCGAAGAATCTCATGACCTTGGCCTTTTTCACCAGTATTTATTTGGTTGTGTAAGTATTTTTATAATATTACTAGTTGACCCGACAGACGTTGTCCCGTCTTAAGGTGGTAGCTCAAGGTCCATTTTCATACATTTTGTTTCGGCTTTAATCTGGGTAACTAAACAAGTATTGGCAAGTAAAGAATTTAAATTCACGTCTAGTTAGTGATTAGTTCTCGCAGTTGAAAGAAAAACGTAAAAATAATTAATAATCATGGATATTTCTGCCTTTAAAATTTCGTCATATTAAATTATTTAATTAAAGGTCTAAATTGAAATATTAACTTCAATAGGCTCCTTATTATACCGGAAAGAAAATCTCGAGCGAGCGGAGCCACAAGCAAAAGCTAGTATCATATAAACACAGTAAATAAGAATCATAACGACAAGCAAGTCCTTTCTCTAAGCCAGTATTTAATTAACTTTTTTCTGATTTCAGGTTAATAGGCTCTTACTACGAGAAGGGTATATGGCCATATCCAGTCCTAACATATCTTCAAGGCACAATATACTTCAGGCTTTTCATTGGCGTAACTATAGGATTACTGCCTTTTTATTATCACATTCAGTGGTACATTGTTGATTTTTTAAAAAGATTCCAAAGCGTTAAATTAGAATAGATATAGTATCTATCGTCTTGGAATATGTGGGTTTATTGACTGGTCATGGGTTCTGTTCTGGGAGAGGGATGGTTCCTTCCTGTGACGTCATAGGAGGACGTTAGGTTTAACTTAAGTATGTAAACTCGACGCGTCACGGTGCTATAAAAATATTTTTAAAACTCGTGTAAATTGCCATATGTCAGATGTATACCCAATCATCTATTTACAAATTATGTTGATTATATTCGGTGTAATTTCATTAATTTGTAAGTCATAACTAAAAAATGTTATTTTTTTAATTATTTTTTTTTTAGGAAAAGAAAATAATTTCAGATCGACTTAATTACCCGATAAAGACATTTAATTATAATCTTAGTCGTATTAATATAAGTTACACCTATCTCAGTTAAAAGAGAATTAACAAGTCCTATAAAAAAATAGTTAAGTTTTTCTTTACATATAATATGATACTTTTTTACTAGATATCCTTTAACCAGTGTTAGCATAATAATAATCCGGGTTGGAAACCAGGACGAATGACTCCTGCTTTATACAAAAGACTCTCCAATCCAACAATTAAGTAAATTAATCAATAACGAACATTCTAAAGACACGAACGTTCATATAAATTAAAGTTCAAAATTTGGAGTTAGACCTACAGTTCGCTACAGCGCTAAAAGATCAATCGTCTAACCAAACTTTTAAAAATGCAGTGCTAAAGCGCTTTAAATAGAGTATAAGTAAAATGGTAACCAATACTGAATTGCAGTACAATCCTGTTTAACACAGTGAGTGTTCGGAACGCCATATCCAGTACGTAACACGAATAAATATATATCGATGAAAATAATCAATCAAATAAGTCATGTCAATAACTCATTTGTAAGCGATTAAAAAAAAACTTTGTTTCATTTTTAAGATACATCGAAAAAAAACTGTTGGAATCATTTATTCAAAATGGCGGTAAGCCGTCACTAATTTATTGACCAATTTTTTTATTATTAATATTATAGAAATAATAAGAGTGTTTTAGAATACATTTGTGTCAAAATTTAAACTACTACTTCACAATGTTTCAGAGGATACTTGAACTTATTCAGGCGATCCAATACCGGAATACCAAAAAATAATGAAATTCACTTCCTTGACTTTGTTATTTATAAGGCCAACACCAAAATAAAGAAACACTAGTTTTCTTCAATATCATTGTTTAGGTGACCATCGCAAATAAGTCACATAAGGTCAAAACTATAATAATATCAATAACTTTTTATTTAGGCAGAATTAAATGAACCTTGTGACTGCCTTGGGTCTTAGCCTAGATACTAAATGCCCATATATACAACTAGAATAACATTTTGATCTAATCATAATTAGTAAAAACATAAAATGATACACAAAACATTAATTATCTATACCGATATATATTTACACCTATCAATTCGATTCCTACCGGCTTCCCTTCTAGGTTTATTTTTTTTTTCTCATTTTTTGTTTTGTGTTAAATTGGTTGAGATATGTTAACTAAAGCATTATTTTTGTATGGGTTGCCTTTAAAAAATGTCTCCCTTTGCTTTTGATACCTATATAGCAATTCTCGTAACTTAACGTGGATTTTTTAAGTGTGCTCAATAAAAGACTAATTTAAGATTATTTAATTTAAGTTATAAATAAGATATTCTGTGATAAACAAATGAAATTTTTTGTAAGAAAACAATCTCTCTATAACATTGCTTCCCTATCCTTAAAACTAAACATCTAATATTTAAAATTAATATTATTTATGCATTTAATGATAAGACTACTAATAATTCGACGTAATGACGTTTATATTTGCTTAAAATAATTTACGCTTTAAAGTTGATTAATGTTGTTGATAAAATCAATTGTAATATAAAATTTATTGTAAGAATTGTAAATAATTTCCTAAATAAATGCTTTAATATATTATGTGTATTATTTAACTCTTTACACACTCTTACTTCATCAGACTCGATATTAATCTCCTCATCTAGTATTTTTGTACGAAGTATATGAGGTGCAATGCATAGCGTTGATAGTCTAGTTGGGTGAGGAATGGACTGCCGCGACTAATGTCTGCAGATTCAAATCCAAAGGGCACTCGTCTCTAACTTTTCTAAAATGATCTGTGTATTCTTTGTGAATTATCGCTTGCCTTAACAGTAAAGGAAAACATCGGGAGGAAACCTGCACACCTGGGAAATTCTCTAGAGGAATTTCGAAGGTGTGTGTAGTCCGATCTACGCAGAATGAGCTCACAGTGTCTTGAGGTCTGGCAGCCTGTCTTTTGGGATCCGACTGTTCCTTCCGACGCTCTACAAAGTCTGCAGTCGCTGAACATTCTGTAGGAGGTTCCAATCATTATTTGCGATTAGACAAGCCACAAATCCTTGCCAAAGAACACCGATTCCTGCCTAGGATGATTCGCGAGGCTATTGAAATTAAAAAACACCCAAATTTCAATAGGAAAGATGGTTGGAAGCTTGCACAATCCTGCGATCCTGTTCTACATTTAATTAAATCGGATCCCAAAAGACCGGCTGCCAGACCTCAAGCCACTGTGAGCTCATTCTGCGTAGATCGGACCGTCAACAGCTAAAAATTTTTAAAAAGTTGTATATTTGAAAAATGTAGGTAGATATTGTAACTTTGAATTTACGGATGAACAACACCTCAGTCCCCCCCGTGGCCATGAAGCCTGCAAAGTCTTCGAAACGTCGGGAGAAGATAATAATATAAAAACCGCGATAAAATCCGTTAAATAGTTTTTATTTCAACGTCTAACATTCGCGTAAACATAAGAAATCATTGTGTGTGTAGTCTAACAATCCGCACTGCAGCGTGGTGGACTAAGGCCTAATCCATCTCAGTAGCATAGCATATTATAGTATCATTAAATTCAGCTCGGGTAAGCGTCTCTTTTTTTGTTTAAAAGCGCCATCTAGCGTTAAAGTAGCAAACATTTATAAATTAATTCCTAGTACTGAATTTACTGGTTACACAAAATACTAATAGATGGCCCTATCAAATTTAATTTAAAATTTTATTATTGGTACCTATTTATAAATCACATTTAATAAATGCTCCTCAGATTTAATAGTGAAAAGAATCTTGTGCATTGTTTGACAGAAGGTACTTTATTGGAAAGTCACACTTTTTTTTGCGTCTACGGTTCATGAATTTATTATAAAGTGTTATTTTCAAGAAGATAATCTGGTTTCATTTATTTACGTAATATTAAAATGACCCTGCATAGATTACGCATATTCAATAGCATTAACAAACTCGTTTACACCGCTAGTTTCAATAACTGTAATAAAATGTTTGCAAATTAAAATCAATTGACCTTTACGACTAAAAATATTTGCTTATAATCCAATGTATTAAAGGATATGTATTTCGGTCGTTAGGCGTAATTTAGCTATAATTAATTATTAATTTTATATAATGTTCAAACTAACTCTGAAGCATTATATATTAGTATTTATAACCAGTGTTAGTACCACATGTAATATCAACCTAAAGGTGATAGGTGCTTTGTCAATTGCAATGCGGATTTTTCTTTATTTCTAGTTCTGATGTATAGATGGCGTGTTATACGATGCGCTTTTTTAATACTCCTCTAACAAACGCACATTATGGTGGCAACTACTCAAGTGGAGGCTCTCAACATGAGGGCTGCCAGCTACTCCGTCAGTAGTAACATCAATATTTAAACTAATAAAAAACTAAAAGCAACATTAGATAAATATATTTTTATATAGAATATTTATTTCATAAAATACATCTATTAATGTAATAATTGTTTGATGACAGAAAATCATATCTCTCTGGTACGAATTTTAAATCTGTCACAATCTCAAACATACAATAAAATATCAGCCTCGTAGATTACGCAAAAATTTTACTTAAATGTATCAGGTAGATATTAAACGTATTCAGTTTGTATTACGCTCAAAAACCAGTTAAGTTCGCAGTTCCGTGCCTTAATACACTTTGACGTGACGTAACGTGCCTTAACTGTTTTCAATAAACAATCTAAATCGTTTTATAAGACATGGCGAAAATGGACCAATCAGAATAAAGTATTTTTGACAGCTTACAAATGATTGGTTTTTTCACGGGATCGAAAATTGGGAACGTATAACAGTATTGATACAAAAAAAACAGGTATACCGATATGAATAATAACGTAAAATATAACTTTAAAGTTCATGACAGACCCAATTTTTTAGGAAAAACTAAATGTGTTAAATATCCAGCAGAGCTACTAAATCGTAAAATAATAAAAACCACAAAACAAGTGCAGGCAGGTGCGATATAATCATTTGCATCGTAATTGTATACCTAATAATATTAGTCCTGTATTATATACTGTCCCACTGCTAGGCACAAGCCTATCGAAAGGGATTTGGCCTTACTTAATCCACCACGCTGGCCTAGCGCAGGGTGGCAGGTTTACATTCCCTCAAAATTCTTATAGAGAACTTCTCAGATATGCAGGTATTCTCACGATGTTTCTCTTCACGGTTTAAGCATGCGACAATATACAAAGATTACTCACAGATCTTTATAAAAAGAAAAGGTGCCCTTGGGTTTTGAACCTGCAGACATTCCTTTCTTCAGCCCGCCACACGCAACTAGGCTATCGCCGCTAGCTAAGTCGTATAATGTACAAAATATAAGTAGACAATATTATACTTATTCAACTTACGTTATGTAAAAGTCTAGTTTTTGAAATATTCTGGTGCTGGTGTTTATGGTAACTTTGTGTGGTAGTGACAGATCTAAAAACACCAGTAAGATTGGCACGGGAACCAAACTTGAAAAATACTACTCATAGTTAAATAGTAAAGGTGTCTTCACGCAGATGCCAAAGAAGCTCTATATTTTGTTACATCATATTGACTAGTAATTTACATCTGTTATGTGATAACTTGAAATATGTTCAGCTGTGGACTTCCAAAGGCTGAAGATAATGATCATGAAGATGTAATATGTCACAGTTCTTATGATAAATAGACTTTACATAAATAACGAAAGGGAAGCTGGCAGGAATCGGAAGTTACGGAACCTCCGTCGCTGATATGTCCTATATGTCATAATCTATTGCAAAAAAAGGCATACAGATGGAGACACAAACGAAATATTGTTTAAAATTAAACAAACATAACCTATATCACCTAAGCATAGCATAGGTGGCAAATCATCCAAATCCAAATCCAAAACCAAACATCTTCCTTAACTTTATTATTAATAGTATTACTGTGTGGGTGCACCTTAAAACAAACACGCTCCACGTCACAACATCCCTGCGAGCGGATCAATAAACGAACGTACACACTAAAGTGCGAGCGAGAAGAACAAGTGCGAAGTAGCGCGTGGTATTTTGGTCGACTCCCGGACGACACTCACTACTGATCACTCGCATTTACAGCGTCGGCAGTGGCGAGTCCGCTGTACTTTACATCTATCTGTACTTATACTTTAGCGTCAGACAGTGGCTTGTGAGTACTTTATACTTTCTAACATGAAGTGGACTGAGGAACAGACGATTAAATTCGTCACAGAATATATAAAACACGAATGCCTTTATAACGTCAACTGCCACGGTTTCGGAGTCAGGTACGCGCGTAATGCAGCACTTGTAAAGTTAAGTGCGTGTATGGGGCTCAGAGACTTCGGACCCAAGGACGCGCATCATAAACTAAGGAGTTTGAAGTCGACTTATTCTCAGGAACTTAAGAAGATCAAGGATTCTGCTTCGACGAGTCATGTTTATACTCCGAACGTTAAATGGTTTAAGATTTTTCATAATGCGATGTTGGCGGTTAATTCAGGGGAAAGTAGAGACACAAGTCATGTTGTAAGTAAATACTCTTTATTTTGTTTTTTTAAACGGTTTTATTTAGTTTTTTTATTTTTATTTATTTTGAAAATATCTATGCATATAAAAATATAAAAAAAGAATCTGGTATTGGCCGCATTGGCCAATTGAGAGCTTTGGGAGATGTTGTCTTTGGTATCAACTCATGAACAGAAACGACAATCGAGAAAAAAACTTAAGTCCTCATAAGTACATTATTATTGTAATTTCTTCAAATATCTTTTATTATTATAATATCTAATATATTAAAGTAATTTTATCGTTTAAGTACATAACTAAATTTTAATTACCACAAATAAAAAATATCGTTACCTGCTGTTGTTACTGATCAAGTTTTTGACAAATATAAACAATAAATCAAAAAGAGACATTTTTATCAAAATTACATTGATTAGTTTTCTAACGTCCATTAGTCAATTTTGTATTAATTAACGTAAACCTAATGAGTGATCTACATAGAAACCTGCATACCTGTGAAATTCTTTATAAGAATTTTTAGAGTATGTAAGGTCTGTCAAACTGCACTACCAGCGTGGTGAACTAAGGCCTCATCCCTCTCAGTAGTAGAGGAGTCCCGTGCCCAACATTGGGACAGTTTATTACACAAGACTGACATCATTATTATTATATTAAAACGTAATATGTTTGAATTCATTAGAATGGGTAATTTTTAAATGTTAGTAAAAATTTCTACTCCAATTTCAGGAAGACTACCCGCATGATGTTCATGAAACAGAAAAAGATTTAGAATACGAAAATGATAGACTTGTCGAAGAACCAAGCACTTCCGAAACAAAAATATATAGAGCTCCACATATGAAAATAAATCCAAGGAAAAGAAAGATGACAGATTATAGCAGTATAATAACAGAATGTCAAAATACTGGAAATGATGGTAATAAAGAAGAATCTGAAAACGAATTCGATATTTTTGGAAGGAGCATTGCTGCTCAACTGAAGAATATGCCTTTAGATAGAGCAATTGAAGCTCAAATGTTTATACAAAATTATCTGTCGGATATGCGGTTAAAGGCTCTCCAAAGTATTGCTTATAAGCGGGGACGGTGTGGTTCCTCACAATCAAACGATGAAATAGTATAATCCTTAATCTTTTTTTTTATTGCCTTAGTAGGCAAACGAGCAAGAGGTCCGCCTGATGTTAAGCAGCATTCGCCATCCATGAGCTAAAGCAATGTCAGAGGCACAACCAAACAATTGCCTCTCAGCAGGTGAGCGCTCTTGAATCTTTAGCTGTATACCTTTCAAGGTGCTTATGTTAGAAACCGAAGCGAAGTAATGTTCGAAAATATATTTTATTATTTATTACACACGCCTTTTATTCCCAAAGGGATAGGTAGAAGTGCAATTGGTGTGTCGCTTTTCGACGTGTGTATTCTGTCCCGTGATGGAACAGGGGCGACCTTATCGGTATATACATATAATATCTTTATTATGAATTACTACTAATAATATGTTACAGAAAAAAATATCGGGTAAACCTGTATTATTATGTTTTTTTTTTTATTACTTAAAAAGTGCTATGTCATTCTACATCCTATTGATTACTAATAGGCAATGTTCCATATTTCACCTGTTATAGAAGAAACATTAAAAATATTATAGTAGCTATTCCACACAATATACTGAATATTATTTGAACTTCATTAATTCTGATAAGGTAATAAAGTCACAGACAGTGCAGATTAGTGATAATTGAATTATTTTTTTATTTTATTTTATTTAAACTTTATATACAGTAAATGTATACAGGTGGACTTAATGCCTGAGGCATTTTCTAACAGTCAACCTTTGGGTGATGCAGAGATGAGACAATGTGGGTGTAGGTATATAAAAATAAATAAGACAATACATATATTATATAAAACAAACATTCTACTTAAATACAGATATACTTATACTATAAAATATATAATTATCTTTGTTTGATGGTCAATGAAATATTGATAATATTGGTATTACTAATTTAAATAAATAATCTTAATATTATATTCCTAATCTGTATAAATAAAAATCAGTGGCCTCATTTATGTAAGAGCACCACTTGAGAATGGCTTGACCGACTTCACTGATTAGGATAAGGTTTGTATAAAAGAATTTTGAAAAATTTACGAGAAATTGAAGTTGGCAAGTTGGGTGTTATTTTTGTATGAAAATATTTTTCTTGTATACGCTAGTCTCCGAAATGACCTAACCGATTTCACTTGAATTTTTTATGAAACTCTAGTTAGTCCTAGCTTAAAACATATTATAATTTTAGATCCTACATGTGCCGCTGTTATCAAGACGTAAATAAAGATAGTTTACATAAAGAACGACAACAACATCCACCGATCCTACTAGTAGTTAATAAATGTATTTAATGATCAATAAAAATACTGTTTTCTCTAACATCTAGATCGGGGCCTGGACTGTGGATAGATCTCTAGCCATTACTATCTTTAGTTACAGATATAATTCTAACCTTTATTGTAGGTACTTTAAGAAGCAAATCATTAAAACGAAATTCCAATCCGCCTTGTAAACGTAAATTAAAAATGTAGTTTATTCTATTTCTGAGAAAACTCAAATACCAAGCATCACAGTTTTTAAATATTTCCGTATTGTAGGGGAAAGTGGGGCGACACCGGATAGTTAAGAAAAGAACAAAAAAATGTTAGTTAAAACATTATATATTTAAAAAATCAGCATCACTTATCGTAGTACATACATAAGACATACTTTTGGTGCAAAAATATCAGCGATCAATTATAATTATAGGAAGTAGAACGGGTTTTAACAAAAAAACATATTTCCGGATTCACCCCATACCTATGGGTAAAACCGGATACGCATATTTTATCAACGCGGTGAATATGTATAATACAAAATAGCAAAATATAGTAATTACTCACAATATATGCATACAAAAAATTATATCTCAGGTGCAGACCATCCAATACTACCTTTATGAGGCACTCCACACTCTACTTCAGGTATGCCGCGCCACGTACCATACATCAGTGGACATGGTTTGACTGTACTTATCCCTACAAATTGAAATTTTTGAATCCTCTTGGCTATTTTCTTTATTTGATTCTTTACCAATAACCATAGTCTTTGCCTTTCTTTTCAACCTTTTTTTTCTTCTTTGCCTTTTTTTACCAACTTGTAGCTTATACCTTTGACATCAGAAAATACACATTTTTTACCAGAAGGACACTTTCGGAATACGTCGTCTTTAAATTTTCCGGATTTGATTTTTTTATTGCGGTCTTGTAATTACGTCTTGGGTACATAATAGATATGCGCTGCCAAAAGATATCCATTCTGTCTTCTAAGACGGAATTAATTACCAAAAGCATATCAGCCTATTTGCCTTTTTACCGTATGTCGGTGACATATTTTGGAACTATAAAAAAAATGAGAAAAAGATTAATAGGTACAAAACACTAAAAATATATAATTAAACTAAATACTCAAAACATAAATCGAAACTTCGATCACTGGGGTGAAACCGGATATCCAATACAACCCCGTCCGACTTCACCCCACAAGTACCATATTTGAAATAATATTTACCAACACTTTTTTTTTAACTCAGAAAAACACTTATTATAGTTTTAATGGAGTAAATATCCATGATATTATAAAAAAAAAATACAACATTGTAGTAACTTATAACCAAAACCAATAAGAATATGTCAAACATTAGAAAATAATAGATCATTTACCTGTATTTTCGTTTTTTTCGTATAAATGGGCGCGATGAGAGTCTTTCCTGGCCACCATTTGTAACCACACTAAGCAAGCGTTTATGAGTGTCGGTCGAAGGTTTAGAACGCGACAGCAATATGCCTACTAAGAAAATAGCCACTATCCACTTTTACCCCCTGTCCGGTTTCCCCCCACTTTCCCCTACACAACGAGGAACCCTAAGTGCTGATTGTTTTAAACCGTTTGTGAACGTTAAACTCTCGTTAAAAATACTGGTTTAAATGTAAATCGTATTATTCAGCGGTTAACAATTGTACATACAATCGATTGCCATATATACTTTATCAAGCATGTCGCAAAAAACTCTCCCACTTATTAGGTTATTTGTTTTCCCACTTATTTGTTTATTAATTATTTATTATTTTAATACTTGGATTCCTGACTCTTTTTGATTTAAAAGTCAATTATTTGAGTGTCAAATAACAAAACAGTAATTAGATTAATCTCATTTATTAGTAAGCCTCTTCAACGGTTTGAAACAACCGGACCTTGTTATAATTTCCTCAATAAAAACCCTGAGAAAACAACCAAGCCTATAAAATCCGAATTCAAGACAAACCACTTTGTGTTATATGAATCATAATTTCGGCAAGTATTGAAGCGCGGATGCTAACGAACTTTAAACTTTTCTCCGAACGATTTATGGCTCTCTTTCTTCCGCTGGCCTTGGCCCTTCCAGATCTGATTTGTATAGAATACAATAAATTACTGTCAAAAGTATAATTATTTTAATGATTATCAACAATATAACGGGAATCCAATTATGATAATGTGTTTCCCGTGCGTCATGACAGAGAGCCAGTGTATTTTTAAAACACGTAAGTAAAGCCAATTTGTTTACCGCAACGGCAATTTGACCCTTCTGCACCTGGTGGTAAGTGGAGTGGGGTCCGATAGAATGTTGACTGACGAGAAATGATGACTCCATGCCAGTTGACACAATTATGCCGATGTTGGAACCGAACCAGGCTGATCCCGGAACGCGACACACTTACGCGGGACACTATGGCGGGTTACACCTTGTGTACAGTGGTCGCTATACGGATATAAATATATCCTACCACCAGCAAAAGCCATTTAGAAATTATAAAGCACTCCGTGATACTTCATAATGGGAAATCCTGTCACATGAAACACTATTAAAGTAATTACGTCATCTTACCCCGATACAATATAAAAAACAGCTAATTGGTAATGGTGTCAGAAAAAGATTTCGTGGTGGTACTTACCTAGATTAGCCCTCGCATAAAGTCTTCTAACGATTACACGCGACAGTAGTAAAAATAAAGAAAAACAAATTACTAATTCAATGGAATTAGCATAATTATACTAAATTTCATATTTTTTTATTTCCCTCGTCATTCAATTTTTTAATAAATAAATAACGATATAAGTAATAATGTGTGGCTATAAATATTATAAATGTTAGTTCATGATGATGTTTGGATGTATGTTTATTAGAAATGAACCGCAAAACCTCTGAACAGATTTAAATGAAATGAAGGACACGTAAAGGCTGAAATAAAACTAGTTTCTGAACTTTATCGCGGTTTTTTACATTAGAATTTTCACTCAACCTCTCAAAGACTTCGCAGCCTTCGAGCTCACAGGGTGAAATAAGAAATTATAATAAAGGCTGGTGTATGTTCCAGGAAAGTAAACAATGGGAATTTATTCCGAAAAAAATCTTTATGCAGGCGAAACCGCGAGAAACATATAAAATCCTATAAACCTTATAAAACAATGTCCCCCGCACCACTAGTCTCTCTGAATGCAAAAAAAACTAAATAATACCGAACAGATTATCGAAATACTTGAATATTATGGTCATACCCAACGGGATATGATCATAATTTCAACCCTGGGAAATACAAACACTACTTTTTATCCCAGTAAAATATATAGTAGGACTTTAATTCCGAAAAAACTCTCTGGTCAAACCTGTTTACAAATAAATAATCAAAACGAATAGCATAGAAATAAGAATACTAATAATGCATTGACTCCCACCGTCATAATATAAATATATTCTAAATAAATTAATACGATAGTTATGTTTTTACTATTCTTTTAGCGGTAACTCGTGGCTGCAATAATCTGCAATTACATAATTATATCATTTTATTATTAAAATAAGAGTTGCATTATACTTTATTTGAACAACAATGTTTGTCTTGAATTTCCGTATTGAGGGGTCGAAAATTACTCGAAGTCAGTGGCGTCCTAATTGGTGAAGAACAAAGCAATGGACCAGGACCTGGCGCGTGCTTTAACACTCCAAGGCATAGGCTACAATAATAATATCAGCCCTATATTATATACTGTCCCACTGCTGAGCACGGGCCTCCTCTATTACTTAGAGGAATTTGGTCATAGGCCGCTACGCTAGCCTAGTGTTGATTGGTAGACTTACACACCCTCAAAATTCCTATAGAGAACTTCTCAAGTATTCAGGTTGCCTCGCGATATTCTCCTTCACCGTTAAAGCAAACAATTACAAAGAATTCGCAAGAAATTTTAGAAATTGAGAGAGGTATGCCCTTGGGAATCGAACCTGCGGACATTATTCGCGGCGGTCCGTTCCACAGCCAACTGAGCTATCGCCGCTACAAGTCAGCACCAACCAGTAAATATCCTAGGATCAAAACTTTCCTTGTATCTTTGCACTGTAGGCTAAACGATATTTCGTACAAAATATTGATCACAATAAAATCCCGTCACTCGACCTTCGACACAACCAGATTTCTGGAGAATTACCAAGTTAACCAAGCTTGACCACTTTAGAAGTACATAAATGTACTTCTACGTAGGACATATTAATTCCAAGATTATAATTTAACCTACTTGAGACGACAAAAAAGGACCACCATCCCGTTCATTAAGATATACGCCAATCATTACAAATACAAATCAAAGACAAATGACACAAACAAATTAGAAACAAAACAAGTCGCATACAGACAGAAAAACAGATGCGGCTCAGGACTTAGTTTTATAACTAGCTTTTGCTCGCGGCTTCGCCCGTGTGAAGGAGTTTTCCGGAATAAAATTCCCGCTATATGTTTTCGCGGGGTAGAAAGTAGCCTATAACCTTCCCAGGGTCTTAAACTTCATAAAAATCCGTTCAGTAGATTTTGATAAATCCATCACATACCTACAGACAGACACCTTTTGGAGACTTTACTTGATAATATATATAGATTTTTTAGTACTTTTTATGAGAAACAATTCCGTCACAGATGTTTGTTGCGTAACTTTAACCATGTATGCAGCGAACGCAACGAATGCTCTCAAAAGGGATACATTTTCCCTGTTCATTGATGCTCCGCTCCTATTGGCCGTAGCGTGATGTTATATGGCCTATAGCCTTCCTCGATAAGTGGGCTATCCAACTCTACAATATTTTTTCAGTTCGAACCATCAGTTCCTGAGATTAGCGCGTTCAAACAAACTCTTCAACTTTATATAATAGTAAAGATTTAATGGCCTGGGTATTGGGAGTACTGAAGATTCAAAATGGTATTGTCAAATCCAGTATTTTTTTTTCCGGCTTAGATGAATGTGGAATTCATTTTGTTTACAGCTCATTGCAATTAAGAAAGAATATGATGAAGGTCAAACTATACAGATCGCAATTAACCCAAAGTCTACACAAAAACCTTTAAATGTAAAAAAATGTATTTGTTTGTCCTATAACCTTTAAGTACCTGGTAATGTTTTGATCCGAGTGTTGTCGGACCGCTAAAGAAGGATTATCGTATCCCCGGTCAGAGGTTCGATCCCCATACGTGACACCTATTGCGTCAAAATATTACCAAGTACTTATTAATAATGTTAAAACGCAAACAAATACGTTTTGTTTTTTTTTAAGAGGGTTTTGTGTCGTTAGTTATCAGCGGTGAAGGGTGACATTTTTTGAAAAGGGACCCGAATAAATTCATTGGTACTGATATGCATAAATGCGGTCTGCAAATCTTTCTAATGATATTTATATTTAATATAAGTTACGATAAAAAGCGGCGATAGCCTAGTCGGGTGTGGAACGGTCTGCCGAGACGAATATCCGCAGGTTCAAATCCCAAGGGCACACACCTCTGACTTTTCTAAAAAATCATGTGTGTGTTCGCTTTAACGGTGAAGGGAAACATCGTGAGGAAACCTGCACATCCGAGAAGTTCTCTATAGGAATTTCGAAGGTGTGTGAAGTCTACCAATCCGCACTAGGCCAGCGTGGTGGACTAAGGCCTAATCCCTCTCAGTAGTAGAGGAAGCCCGTCCTCAGCAGTGGGCAAGTATGTAATACAGGGCTCATATTATTATTATTATTAGTTACGAAAGGGCCAGCAGGTATCGGGTTATATGAACTCTTCGCGACTGTTGGTTATTCCAATTTTTATTTAATTTTTATATTAAAACTTTTAATTAAATTATTCTCCGCCATGAGCCTCGATCATCACCTATCTATCGTCTATTCTTTGTGACCATTCTTATGAACCCAAACACGATATATCTGTAAGTTGCTGAGGAGCTGGATATCCCGCCGACTACTTGATGCTGCACCATTCTCACGATAGCAAAATTTGAAATACAATCGAAATAATAGTACACCAAATTACAAAGCAGACTTGTGGAAATAGGAAATGAGTTAATGATTTTCATACGAATGAACATATTTGATTAAGAACCATCTCGCCAACATCAGACTTCAAACAAAACAAAAAACGCATTAAAATTTGTCCATTCGTTTAAAAGCTTCGGGATCACAGATAGACATATAGATACACAGATGCACTGATACAAACCTTATGGGAACTACCTGAAGTTAAAAAGTATTTGATATGTTCATTCATTTAAAAAAAATCTGATATTTATGACATCCCCCTTTTTCGCCTGGGCTTAAAAAAGGTTTTATCTGTTTAATCCATGTAATAAATCCTGACATGTAATTCCTTCACTGATCTTACAATTTCCCCTTACATAGAAATATGTTCAAAGGACACAATTTTAGCACGTCTCCGAAGTATATAATTCGTTAATATAATATTGTCATAGGTTATCACGCAGTAAGCCTATGGTCACACGAGCGTAATTTATAAGTCGTAAGTAGCGATTGCCGGTTTCATTATTACGTCTACACGTAGCGCAATTCCAGAAATAACCTTCGACTAACAAACTACCTCTTTATAGTAATGAATATATATATATAATATTATTCTTTGGTGACATATTATAACGATGCAAAATTAGTTTTTTAATAATTATTATTTTCATAATAATTTGTTGAAAGTACGTTTACTAAATTTGTACTAGGAAGTTCTTGGAGCAATATGTTGCGTATTACTTCGAGATGCGTTAACACTATATGCAATACTACAATAGTATGGACATATGTGTTAGCACAAGTCCTGAGAGCTTCAATGTTTGCAGAACTCGGCTCAGCATGATTGTTTAAACAATAAAAATTACATATGGAAGTTAACATTTGCAAGTTATTTTCATAATCTAAACCGCAGTTTAGTATAAATATTAATATTTTAATACTCTTTTTCAAATACGTAATACTCTTTCTAAATATCGAAATGCATTTAAATTGTGAAATGAATACATCACTAATTTCAGTTCAATAAATGCACGATTAACGAAACGGCTTTTCACGCCAGTCTATCCTCAGCCTAACCAAAGATCCCGCAAGACCCAAGTTCGATTCAATTATCCGGAACCTGTTTTTTTTTACCATAATCGAGTATTTATTTATCGAACAGATCCAAATCAGTTCAGTGCGCGATTGGAAAGCGAGTGCACGTGTGTCGGAGCTTCGCATTGATGGCCGAAATATTTTGAATATCGAATAGTTTACACAAAATTATAGGTAGGTGTGTTATTAATATTATACTTATTATGTATGTGTAAACCTAAGAAAATTTCTAAAAGTTTCAAAAAATGAATAACAGTGTATAAATATAATAAATTATCACATTAAATAAAAAATGTTTGGGAAGGTGAAAGGCATTGCCGTATTGGAAAACAGGTAGCTTGTTAAATCGGTGAGATCCTAGGCTCGATTCCCAGGTTGGGCATATAAATTTGGGTGTCATTTTTAATTAAAAAAATGAGTTATCCACATTTGGAATTTGTTTATACGACGATAATCCCTTTATGGTAGAGAAAATAATATCGACACACTGTGATACTAACAGAATCGTCTCTATCTACCCCTTCATACGCCTGCATGGGCGTGAACATATTAATGTTTATCAACGACTTGGCCCGAATGAGATCATTAGCATATAAAAAACATTTATTTTTCAAAACCAAAAAGAGCTCGTTTTGCGTCATAACCTTATTCTCGTAGTATTTTTATATCTTTGAGATATCTCAACCATGACAACCTCTTTATATTTACTACCTGTTTAAATTGTGGACACCACGCTGATGAGTGGAGTCTGGAATTTTGCCCGATATCAGATCATGAGACGGAACACACTTAGCGAAAAGTAGGTAGCCTAGTTACACGTCTGTCTACCCCTACGAAGATAAAGGCGTGATATATGGGTGTGTGTGTGTGTTTGTGTGTGTATTATTGTGTGTATAATTGAAAACATACTTAATATTATCGTACTAACTTATTTTAGTTAATTTTATGTTGTACCTTTATAATTTAACAGGATATTCAATCACTATTATAAGATGTTCAGTTTATCCGCAGTTTCGAATAATGCAGTTTCTGACAATGTTTGGATATTTATTAGAAGTGCACCCAGAAACTGCTGGATTAATTTAGATGAAATTTGGCATTCGGGTAGGCCATATCCCGGATTATAGATAGATTACTTTTATCCCGGTAATTAGCTCCCACAGGAAATATATAATAATAATAATAATGGGATTTTTATAATTCTTTTTCAAATAGATGGTGTTGGTGTCGTTCTTGTAGCGCTATAAATCTCTCCTAATTTAGGGAATTATGTAGAAAGGCTTTCCACGCGAATGAAACCGCGAACAAAATCTAGTATTAAAACATTGTACTGTGTTTTTAAAAAATCCCACACACACACACACACACAACATCACGCATTTAACCTCGAAGGGGTATGCAAAGGTGTAACCAAGGTACCCACTTTTCGCCAAGGATGTTCCGTCCCATGATGTGATAGGGGGCGAGTCTATCGCCATATCGGGCACAAATTCCAGACTCCGGGCTGATACTGAGCAGATAAAGCAAAATAAATAATCATAGAGCTCCTGATACATTCCATTCCACATGCGCGTAGAATGTTTGATACGTTTCACTATTAATTGTGAAGATAGTGAAAGTACGCTAAAAAACGTAGACTAAATAGAAATGTTAGCACGATTATGAGTCTTATGCGCGCACAGATTATAACATCTTCTTATTGTTTTGGTCGATTTTAGCGTGCATATATACGCATCTACTGGTTCAGTTTCTATTTTTTTTTATTTAACAAAAGGCATAGCATATTTACTTCTTATAGTAGTATATTATGTACCATTTGTTGCTATCGGCTTCGAACGCATGCAAAGTAGTCCTTAAAACATTATACAATACCAGCCTATTCAAATATTTCATTATTTCTCATGCGACATTTGACTGGGATAAAAAGAACCTATGTGTTAATAAAAACATGATCAACACGTGTGCATAAATGTCATCCAAATCGTTCAGTCATAACTACGTTTCCTTCTCACAAATATTCAACAATTTCTAGAAACTTTTGCATTTAGAATCTTTGTATTAAGTATAATAATAAATAATTCTGTTTACTTTCATTTTCTAATAATTAAATCGATCTATATAGAACTTTCACAAGGCAGTTCTTTTGTAGGCGTGTAACTGAGTATGACTGTTTTGTCTTTTATACAGCTAAGCATCAGCAGACACTATTGTGTTCCAGTTTCAAAGACATAACGTAAAAAATAAATATTGTATACTAATTTATCATTCAAATTCTCAGGGTTATGAGAGCGTAGTCATGCAGTACTTTCTAATTTGTGATCCTTGTCGTTTTTATATAAATAGAAGAAGACATTGCTATTGTTGAATTGAAACCAAATTTTATCACTTTTCAAAACGTTAATGGTTTAATACATGAATGTTATTTTTAATACTGTGTCTAATAATATGAAATGAATAAAACAATAATATAAGTTTCTTCAAAGTCAAGGCGCTGACTTTTAAGATATCAGACGAAATATAATTAATTTATAAATAGCTTATTAAACGGGTAAAGTTTATAATACTACTAAATTTTGAGACAAACTAGCTCGCATTAACCGCAACAAAATAGAAAAAAATATAATGCCTTCATTCTGTCCATTTTGATTTTATGTAAAAATATTTGTTGGTAGAAGAATCAAAAAATCTGAAAGTCCATGAAGTTGTTTAAGACGATAGTCTAAAGTCAATGGAATCCAGCCGTTTGAAAGCATTTTTTCAGTAGTTTCAAAGCCGAATTCATTTTATCACTATAAAAAAATATTTACATAATATAAATAGTAATTTTTTATCATATTATATTTTATCTACGAAGAAATATCATGTAGCAATATTGATTTCTTAAATTTTCATCTGATTTTCATTTATGTGCAACATATTACGTTTCATAATTATATTTTTTTTTTCAATGGTAAATTATATAAATTTTATATTAAATAATTATTTAATACTAGCATTTTCTTGCCTCTGCATCAATAATTTTTTCCGAGATAAATATTTCCCCGGGATCAAAAGCCTTTGGATTAAAAGATTTAGGAGTTCCTGAGGTTCGCGCGTCCGAACAAAGAAACTCTACAGCTCTATATTAATATAGAAAATTATTTAATATAAAGAAGAAAATGAAACTACGATAACGAATCTTATCTTACTAATTATAAATGTAAAAGTTTGCGGAAATGTTTGAATGTTGAACGTCTTGATCTTTGTTAGAAGTAAACGCAGAAACAGCTGCAGTTATTTGGATAAAATTTGGCACATCGATAGACCATGTATTGGAATAACGCATTGGCAACTTTTCACCCTGGTAAAATTTCTTCTACGTAATATAAGGGGATTTTTAAATAAATGGCACCGGCCTACAGATGGCGCTATAAATCGCTAGTGTTTTATGTACTTTTGAGCGCGACCTTTAGTAGCTAGTTATAATAATAAATAATTGATCATTTATTGCTACAGTAAAGCTAAGGCCACCATTACTTTAATAATCATACATTATTGCAACGAATCATCGAATATATAAATATATATATATTTGTTTTCGGAGCTTCGCGACCATGTCGCTCCGTACGTCCGCTTTCTAAGGTGTTCACTCGAAGTACATGTGGCCGCGATTAATCGTGATTTTTACAAAGACATTAGTTTAAAATTTTTATTTTCCACATTTTATTTTGAAATAATCCCTAATATCGACAAATCGTATCGTGTCAAACATAATCTTTTAACATTAATTCATCTGCTGTACATTTGCTAGGAAACTACGTCCATTAGGCATCGATGCAAATCGATTTTGCGTGAATCGATTCTCCTCGAATAACCGGGGTTAACGCATAATGAGCATTCAATTAACCTCAGTGTAACCCCAGCATTGTGACAAAATTACTATGCGCCACAAATCGGAACAGCGACCTCCCCTTGGCAAAGTAAGGTTTTATCCTTTAAGTAAAATTACGTAAATATTGAGGTTAATTAACTTTCCTTCATCTTAACTCCGTCATCTATACTTTAAGGACAGTGAAACAGCAAGTGAGTTCCAACCTTAAATGACCATCATTAAGCACATTATGCAATGCTAAACATACGTGGCGATAGCCTAGTTGGGAATGGAACGGACTGCCGAGACGAATGTCCATAGGCGTAAACCCCACAGGCATCTTTGACTTTTCTGAAGCTAGATGTGTATTCTTTGTGATTATCGCTTAGTTTAACAGTAAAGGAAAACATTGTGAGGAAACCTTCATACTTGAGAAGTTTTATATAAGATATTTTCAAGTATGTGAAGTTTGCCAATCCACACTAGCCAGCGTGGTGGACTATGGCCTAATCCCTCTCAGTAGCAGAAGATGCTCATCCCAGCAGTCGGACAGTATATAATATAGGGCTGATATTCAAAACTATTTAAAAAAATACTAGAGGAATGTGTAGGCACCAATCAAAGTAAACTTAAAATATAGTTAGATATTGTAACTTTGACTTTTCGAACCACCCTTGTCTCCTCCGTGACCAAGAAAACTGCAGTCTTCGAAACGTCAGGAAATAATTATTATATAAAAAAAACAGCAATAAATCCGTAAAATAATTTATTTCAATGTCTAACTTTCGCGTAAACACAAAATCATTATATTTTGTTAATTAATAGCGCTGACGCAGCAGATCACTTGATTTATTAAATAGTTCAATACATTAAAGGTCTATTTGAGATTATACCTAAAGCTGAGAATGGCTTAACGGTCCTTACTCGACATACGACACGCAAGAGCGAGCTGTTATTGTAAAATGTTCGTTGGTTTTCTTCTTGGTTGACTATGATATAACTGTGGTATTTATTTTAATAACAAGTTTTATAATTTTATGTTATAACCTTTTTTGGTGTTTTGCTTCTTTATAAAAGTAATGGATTGCCAGAAGATATTAAATTGAGTTTTCGATGAAATGGCTTTTCCTTGCGTATTTTAATAATTAGTATTAAAATATTACAATAACTAAATCTTCGAGTTAGTTATATCAAAGTCGAGGCGGCTCATTGACGCTGTAGAAATGTTAATAACGTGACCCGACCACTATTATTTCTATTTACGTAAAAACAACAGGCGCTCGAAATTAATCTTATAAAAAAAAAGTATCTAAATTATTTATCAAATTTATAAAAATCAATTACGTACTATCACAAAATATCTTTAAAACAAATCCTTGAGCGTTATCTCTTACTAATTATTTTTGATAATGTCTGTATATAGTAAAATGTTATTTTGATCTTCATGAACTCATGTTTATTTTCTTTTCTATTACAATATTTGGTTCGTCTGGCACTACATACGCATGTATCAGCACAACTAACAAATTAGAAATTATATTTGAAAAAAATACAAGTGACGAAAAATTATACTCGAAATTTCTTCCTGCCTCTCCTCTTCGTGTTTTCATCGCTTAGGTAACTAATACGCAAGTTAAACTAGAAACGTACTTATACTTACGGATATCGGGATTCCCTTCGGAAAATTTCACCCTTCATCACTACAGGGTAGAAACAAATAAGTAATAAATAAAGAATTCGGCTAATATGCATACCATGATACTACCGAAAAGATTTCTCGGGGCTAGTTTTCAACTGGAACCTTCTTCTAGTGGGTGTCATCAGCCCTGGGCCCTTATTCTGTATGATAGTGTAAACGCGTAACGCGGCCGTGTCATTTTATCTTCGAGAAATGTGCGTGGAATGGTATTCTGTAAGCCAAATTTCTATAGTCCTAAACATGACGCGTTGTGTTACGTGCTTGTTACGCACTGTTAAAATAACGTGCGGATAGAGAATAAGGCCCCTGTATTATATACTGTCCCACTGTTGGACACGGGCTTCCTCTACTACTGAGAGGGTCTACTTCTTCTAGTGGGTAGTACTCACGAATTATATTACAAGAATAAAAATAAAAAGATAAATAAAAATATAGGCATAAGAAAACAAAGATACCATAAGTGAATATATTGAGTTTATATATCAATATTCAATCTCTTTGTAAATATTAATTTCACTTCTTCCGTGGCCTTAATCCCGTCCCCACTGTCGTAGGATCTCATAAAAGTCCGTTGTATCGATATATTACATCATCGTTACCGTGTCAAAAGCATTTGTTTCGAGCCGCGATGTTATCGTATGATCATGTACCGATATATCGTATCGTAGCTATATCGTATGCGATTGAATGGATATACGTATTTTACTTTGAGACAACTAAGATATTGACTCCATACGATACCCACATATAACTTTTGTTAACCTTAATATTAATTGGATGTACTATCAGTCTTTTTAAATTTATCTAAATACACCATAAGTCTAAATAAAACCAGCCGAATTAGTTCTATAAACAAGAATGTCTTTAGTATTTCATATTTCAAGTGTATACATTTTTCTTTTGTAATGTAAATCTCAAAATTATATAAATGAACCAATAAAAATTTAATACATTTCTCTTATTTTTCTATTTTTATAAAGACATAAGATATATACCACGTCGTAAGGTCAAAATATCGTATTGATTATGAATATATTATACAATCTTGTATCGATATATTGCATCCTAATGGGAAACCCTACGCTTGCATCTTATATTATAACCAAATGACACAAAATCATTATAAATTGTATGCCTATGTGCTATTCTGATGTATAACCAATATTAATGTAAAGTTTCATCCAAATCCGTTCAGTACTTTTTTCGAAAGTCTTAGTTCAGCACGCTGGCCTAGTGCGGATTGGTAGACTTCACACACCCTCAAAATTCTTAAAGAAAACTTCTAAGTATTCAAGTTTCTCACGATGTTTTCCTTCACTGTTAAAGCGAGTGATAATTCACATAGAATACACACATGACTTTAGAAAAGTCAGAACAAGGGCATCTGAATTTTCTATCTGGGTTTGAACTTGTAGACATTCGTCTCGTCAGTCTTTTCCACTTCCAACTAGGCTATCGCCGCTTTTTAATGATAAAACACATATTAATTCTTTGAACAAAACACTAGTTCTGATCTCAATCTTATTTTCACACTAAAGTTTTATATTTTTTAATAATAAATCCTATTTTATGCAGCACAATGCCTTCGTTAATCCAATTACGTATCATGGGTCACACTGCTGCCTTGGCGATGCACCTGGTAAACTCAGCTGTCATGTTCAGACAGATGATGGGGGACATCGTGAAGATGGACAAGGAAGTCCGCTCGATGGTATCTCTCCAAGGACAATACCTCACTGTGTGGAATATTGTAAGAATTGAGTATTTATACTAATGCTAGCTTTTGCTCGCGGCTTCGCCCGCGTGAAGTAGTTTTCCGGTTTTTTTTTCGGAATAACTTGATATTATGACCAAATTCACAAAATCATTATAAATTATATGCCTATGTGCTATTTTGATGTACAACCAATATTACTGTAAAGTTCCATCCAAATCCGTTCAGTACTTTTTTCGAAAGACTATACATTCGTAATGTAGAATATCTATGAATGAATTTGACTGTCAAAAGTATTGTAATTAAGTTTATTACTGTACAATAGATTAACTTGTCTCTATATGACTACCTCGGTGGCGTAGTTGTAATTGTACACGGTATAGGTACGACTTACGCGCTGAGGTCCTGGGTTCGAATCCCGGATCGGGCCAAAATATTAGTAACTGGGTTTCTCCATCTTAAAAACTACCCAGTCGGAGCTCGGAGTCAGGAAGTTGGTGTGATACCCCCGTGCCTCAGAAAGCACATAAAGCCGTTGGTATTGCGCCTGATCTCTCTCCGGTAATGGATTGCCGTCTCAAAGAACTATGAGAGTGAAAGAACAGAGACTACACCTGTGTATTGCGCACACACTTGTGCACTATAATATATCCTGCATACCTGGCTGATCTCCGTTTCGATTGGCCGCTGTGGTCGAAATTCGATTAGGAGGGATTCATTCATTGTTTTTATATACTGGATTGTTTTGTTTTCAGGGGTTCCAAATGTTTTATTCTTCGCTAGCGCTAGGATGCGACCTACTGACTGTAATGAAAAAAGATAATATGCTTCCAAAATTCGTTATCAAATTCAGAAGTAAATTCTTCGAAACCATTGTTTTTCCTGGCACAGTTGTAAGTATATTATTTATTAAATGTTTTATTCATAAATTAATAACAGAAGAACTCGTAGCCTCTGGACAGCTTTTGTACTTTAGAGTAAGCACGCGCTCGCGATAAATTGGCAGTTGGAAAGCCGCCTCGAATTCTATAACGATAAAGCTTTGAAGAGTGCTCTATATACGCGCGCTAATCTAAATTGCCACCTACAGCACGCAGGTCACAACAAGATCAACCGAGGCAACTTTTTCCGAATAAACCGCCCGTCCGCGCTTACTCTTAAAGAATTTATTAATTAACATTGGCATCCAGGTCAGCACTATTATACATTAAATATTGCCTGATGACCTGACTATACTAAGATTTAAAAATCAAATTTAATGATAATTATACAAAGAAGGTTAAACTAACACCGCAGCTGTTCCTATATAGCCCCATGTCAGAGAAATTGATTTTATTTTCTAATTACAATATAACATCTACCACAACTGAATTAATTTATTATATCACTGTAAATATTTTGTTTCTTTTTGTAGTTGTGTTGTTTACTTCGATTTTTTTGTAACATGGTGATAGTTTACCGGAGCATAATTTATATGGATCTATAGAAAATACAATCAGTGAATGCTGTGTTTATTTTATAATATATACTATGTCTTTGGCCTTATAATTAGTTTTTGTTGATAAAACTTAATAATTAAATAATTTATCAAACACGAAAATTGAATATAGTCGAGAAGCTTTCTGCCCAAATTCCTTATTTTTTTTTTTTCTATAAGAACGTACAAAATATAAAATAACTTTAAAATATAATGAAATCGGTGAAGTCGTTCTGAAGTTATGGGGTGACCAAGTGAAATAGAAATTTATATCTATAGATATACATAAAAACATGGATCTTTTAATATTTATGGCTTCATCTGTCTAATAAATCATCATGATGGATGATAATTCCTTATTACTCTTGTATTTAAAGTCGATAATACCTCTAATAATTGCCATAAATCATTCTTGTTGCAACAAAAAATAAAATGTATTTTTTTGTTTTAGCTAATTTTCCTGCTGTTCTGGCCCATCTACTTATACGACAGGAGTTTAATATTCCCTGAATTCATAGACAGGATATTCTCGCAAAAGTCAAATCTAGTGATGCATCTGGGAATACTACCGGTCGTGCTGTGGGAACTAGTCCTCCTGCCAAGAACCACGCCGAAGTCTCACAAGCTGAATATAAAAATATTAACCGCATATTACACCGCTTATAACATTGTGTGAGTATTTCTTATTTATATCTTTAAAAAAATTGTCTGTCTGAGCATTATATCAGGTCGAATGAAATCATTACTAATATACGAATTAAATTTTCACACTCACTCAAGCCCTTCATTCCCGAAGGAGTAGGCAGAGGCGCAACTGATATACCTTGTTTCTGCTACGAGTATTCCGTCCCATGATGTGATAGGGGGCGAGCCTATTGCCAGATGGGGCCCTATTTTACTTCGGGCTGATACCGAGTAGAAAAATCGAATATCACTTTGCCCGACCCGGGGATCGAACCCGAGACCTTAACACTGCAGTACCCCAATACAAATACGCCACTAAGGCAGTAGTACTTTATTATTTTCCTTTCTATATTTATTTATATGATTATATTTGTGTATGTATTCGAATAGTATGTATGTATTTATAATATAATTAATTACATATTTCGTACACCTTATGCTGCCCCATTTTTTCTCAGTTTTTTATATCCATCCCGTGATTAGTTTGTAAGAGATAGCCTTGAACGATAAGCCCGTTATTTGTATATTTTTCTCTTATTTTTGTATAATAAAATAAATAAATATGCTAGATGTTGCTTGTGGGTTATATTTAAGACGCTTCTCATTGTTTCCATGCGAAAAATACGATTCATAAAAGAGGAACTGATAAAAGAGACGTTTTATATATTTAATGGGACAAAATTCATTTCTGACGTATTGCATACATTGAGGTCTCGGGTTCCTCGGGTCGGGGAAAAGCATTACACGTGGGCGAAGCTACGAACGTTTATTCGTACATAATAACATATATTCGGCGAAGTGCGAATCCTTAAGGCCCAGTATTTTGAATTGACATACACATCTAGCCAGCCAGTCACTTAATTTTCATTGGAACTAATATTTGACTTTAAACTATCTTAATGCATTTATTATATCAAATATTATTTATTTTTAATTATTTAATTGGAAATATTACAGCAATCTTAATAAAATTACAATGTTTCCTATAATTACATTAGGTTAAAGTGTGGCAAATTTCAAATTTTCTCATATTAATAATAATAATAATATCAGCCCTGTATTATATACTTGCCCACTGCTGAGCACGGGCCTCCTCTACTACTGAGAGGGATTAGGCCTTAGTCCACCACGCTGGCCTAGTGCGGATTGGTAGACTTCACACACACTCGAAAATTTCTATAGATAATTTCTCAGGTACGCAGGTTTCCTCACGATGTTTTCCTTCGCCGTTAAAGCGAACAATAAATTCACAAAGAATACACACATGATTTTTTAGAAAAGTCAGAGGTGTGTGCCCTTGGGATTTGAACCTGCGGACATTCGTCTCGGCAGTCCGTTCCACACCCAACTAGGCTATCGCCGCTTATCTCATATTATTCTCATATTAATACTGTGTTATTATTAGTGTAATTATTAGTGTGTATGTGGCTATGTGCGTATATGTGTGTGTAAATGTTAGTGAAATCTTAGTGCTCAAATAAAACCACATTAACTGGTTTTTGAATTGATTTTTTGCAGAACAAGTCAATGTCATCTTGTCATGATATTTAGAATCGCTCTTATAATGTCTTGTCTCCTTCTTGCGTCGATTCCCCGGTACTGGTGGTTGTGAGTCATCACGGAAACAGTCCTTCGCGTACTGTTATAACCCTTATATGAAGGGAAAATAGATGAGGTAACAAAGTGCCTATACACTTCTTTGCATAAAAATACACGTTGAGGGCATCATGTCCGTCAGTTTATTCAGTTCACTCAGAGTCTGCGCGCGGTTACTTATATACGCTAGTCCATATTTTTCACTGTTTTCTTTGAGCCAATAAATCCTACTACTAGCAAAACGCACCAACATGTTATATACCCATTAACTTAGCTATATTTGTATGTATTCATTTATAGTAAATTATTATTTTATGGGTGTAGGTTTTTTGATGAATTATGAATATAATCGTTTTTGATATCATATTGTGATTACCTCGTAAGTTATAATATATGTGGTACAGATATAAATTTTCTATATACATTAGGCTTGTTGATTTAAATACTAAATTCGGATCCCGTATAACATTACGATGTTGTGCCATCTAGTCCGGTGTTTGGCGACATGAACCGCTTCAGCCATTAACGTTGAGTGTTGTGCGGACCTGGTCGGTCTAATATAATTTCTTAAAGATGAACCCAATTTCTATGAAACGCCACTTTATCTGCTAGGAAACATCAGACAGACTTTACATAAATTAACTACGATGATTAATAATAATATTTATAGCTTCGCATTGTGTGAGCTTTTTTGGTTATTATAATTTGACCCTCCCACGCATATTTGCATATAATAAACTATCAATAATAAATGAATTAATTTGTTTTTGGCTCGTACATAAATTTCTTAATGTTATTATTATTAAAAAGTAATTAATATAAAAAACAGTCGTAAATGAATGCTTTTTATAAAATCAAATATTTGTACTACCACAAATGGAGATTTAAAAAAGGCATTTGACTCTTCCGGGACCCCATTGAAATCTTTTCTTCGTCAGGCTCGGAGGCAAGTTCATTATGAAGATTCGATTGTCCATAACTTTATAAGTTTCTTAATGTCAATCAAGTTACGTTAAAAAAGGATGCTTTTTACAAAATCAAATATTTGAACTATCTCAAAAGGAGATTTAATAATAATGCATTAGACTCTCCCGAGACTCATTGAAATCTTTTCTTGGACAGCCTCCGAGCCAGATCGATTAATTCTCGATTCTCTCTCTGATCGCTCGATTCTCGATCGATCGATTCTTCATAACTTGATAATCATTAAATCTAAGATTAAAACAAACATTTTCCATATGCGAATATCTATTTCGGGGTCTGTTTTTAGGACACTATACAATACAACTTGTTTCTCACTTCAGAGTAACAAAGTTGTTCTGTATTTTTTATTTTATGTCTAAGGTTAGAATAGCTTAGTATGTTGTTTTTAAGAAGACAATTATATAGTATAATTTATTACCGCAAGCTAAAAGTAACCCTGTACATTTGCTTTTCTATAGACGGTCAGTAATTCTTACACCTATAACAACTAACATTGATCACTAATCACCCTCTATGTTTTCTGACACAATAATTGGAGGTTTCTTTTAAGAATTAATAATAACATGAAAGAAAAGAAAGTAAGAAGATTTTTATTGTTAGAACAAACAATAACAGGGTTAATTGTTAGTTGTTAATCGTCATTAGTTTGTAAACTTTCCTTAAATAAAGAAAAAATTGGATAGCCTAGTTGGGTGTGGAACGGCCTGCCAAGACGAATGTCCGCAGGTTCAAATACCAAGAGCACACATCTCTGACTTTTCTAAAATCATGTGTGTATTTTTTGTGAATGGATCGTTCGCTTTAACGGTGAATGAAAACACCGTAAGGAAACCTGCACATCTGAGAAGTTCTCTATAAGAATTTTGAAGGTGTGTGAAGTCTACCAATCCGCACTAGGCCAGCGTGGTGGACTAAGGCCTAATCCCTCTCAGTAGTAGAGGAAGCCCGTGCTCAGCAGTGGGCAAGTATATAATACAGGGCTGATATTATTATTATTATATTATTACTAAGACATTTTGTGCCCAACAATGAAAACCCTCATTCGTTACCATACTACAATACATATACATGTATATTAATTATTTCATTTTTCTTTTCCAGATTGTTGTACACGTACGCACAACGTGGTCTATGGCCCTACCCTCTTTTTGGCTTAATTTACGGTACAATTTACTTCCCTCTATTTTTGATAAACTTATTCTTCCTAACGTTATTGGCTTATTATTCACAATGGCCGGTAAATTCATTTTTATGGGAGTCCAAGAAGTTAAATGTAAAAGAACAGTAATACTTTATGTTTAAAGTATGTTTTACTGTGTAAAAATCTGGTGATATTGAGAGTAAATTTTATAGTTGAGCCTTTTCAATGATAAATCCAAAAAATGATTGGTTTTTAACTCCCATGATGCATGACATAAAACAAGTAAAAATAATCCTGAACCATGGTAGTTCATGCAGAATAATGACGTCTGTAGCTAAAAAGATTAATTCAAAAGATAATCAACTATACTTGGTAGGGAATAAGTCGAGTGTTAATTATTATAATTTCAAGGCCTTGACAAAAGACGGCGAGTATGCCAAGCGTATTCATTGTAAGCTCTAATATTTTTAACGTAAGAAAGTGTCAGTATTTAACACTATAGACCGAGAGACTGGACCTTTAGAAATTGACCTTTAGAAGAGACAGAGCGTCTCATGCCATATATGTCTCATTTCTCGAAGTCTGTGGTTACGAAAGCATTCGCAGAACTCATCAAGAGCAGGCCTATGACGTGAACAATCAGAATTGAAGAAAAAGACAAATGGCAGCACGAGCACTTCATCTCTTTCACACTTACGATTTTCACAGTTGGGTAGGAAGGTTTCTCTTTGTCTACGATTAAATCACTAATTGACAATTGGTTGGGGTCAAAGTTCGCGGGAACACAGCAAACGAAAAAGTGTCATGTAAATATAGTATTAAGTGTTGATTCCTTATTCGAATGTACAACAAATATCTATTTATTTATAGGTTTATTTTGTTGCAATAAATTGTGATATTAACGTGTTATGTTTTTTTCTCTCAATTTAATTGATTTACAATCGTTTTCAATAAACGATCCCAATCTCAACCTTTAATCCAATTCAAAGAAAGAACCAATGAAAATAAATCATTTGTAATCTGTAAATTTCTTTTCACATGCAAAATTGTGCTGATTGATCCATTTTTGAGATAAAACGAAAAAAGCGATTGGGATCGATTATTAAAAATGGCGGTAAAAATAACAATATAGCTACCTATGCTGTTAGCTGGTTGATAGAAAATATCGCATTATAGCATTACATACAGAACTTTAAATAAAGTTCTAAGTGCTATTGCAAACAAAGGCGATTTCTTTGTCATAAGCTACTGGATACTAGTAACCAATTTCTAGACCCACTAATAGAAATACTTCTCAGATTACGCTATCACACAACATTTCAATATGCTATTGGATAGTGTGTACAGTATTACAAACCTATCAAAATGTCCGGCATAATTGTGTCGACTGCCAAGGGTTAAGTCTAGTCAGTCTACATTCTATTAGATCCCACTTTCCTTACCATCAGGTACAGTGAGGTCACTGTTGTCAGTATAAAAATTATATTCAGGCTGAGGAGCAAACTTAATTTCTATAAAATGAGTTAAACCTTGATCTAAAGCCACGCACCCTCAAGGATGCACGCTTCCTCAAGGACTATTCTTAGGCGATAAATAAAACACAATCCCATTGCAAGTGATTCGAGAATAATAATAAAAACAATAACATTTATTAACTATTGGTTCTCATAGTTCACCATTTCTCTACATTAGGTACAATGATTTGTATTGTGTTCATAAATCAACAAAGCTCGTGTACACGCTGGTCCAAAATTGACCCACGCCGTACCTGCGGCGGGTCCGTTTTGAACCGCACTCGGCAGCCTCGACCCGCGCCATTTTTAGATCAACGTGTACATATAAAATATGTTTTTTATCATTAATATATTCTGTATTTTGTTCTTTACATATATATTCTCTTCCATATGTCAGGTAATGTGTAAAAATATTTAATTATATCATTAACAAATCAATATACAATATAAATAATCTTATAGAAAAACAAGGAATACAAAAATCGTATTTGTTTCTCTTTGTTCGTCACTATCCGACGCCCTTACACGAGGCACCGTTAAATAGACTCTTAGTAAAATAAAAAAAAAACCGCTAAAATCAAGTAAAAAATTTTACCTAATTATAAAAAAACACACTCACATTTTACCGATTATAACTAAAGTTTGTAACTTCCAAAACAAGTTACATTCTATATTTTACGTGTTACCTATATAAGATTTAAGTGAAAATTTTGCAAAACATAGTACAAAATTTATTAGAAATACCTCTAAAGACTACGCAGCAATGAAAACTTTACCCTATCAGCTATCACTCACGCACTACCACGCTTACGACGTGTGCGAGCGAGACAATACCTCGCCCGAGTTGCACCAACAGTCTACATACATTCAGTGGACACGGCTTCTGAGTATATATGATATAATTTTCATTTAAATTCGTGAATTATGGCCGGTCTCATAGAAGGAGGAGTAAAATTTAGGTTTACGCATGTTTATCGAGATCGATAGAAGTTTACGTTTTACCGCCATTTTCAATATCGAACCCAATCGCTTTTTTCGATCTATCTTAAAAAAGGACCAATCAGAACACATTATTTTTAACACCTTACGAATAAGTTATTTTGATTGGCTCATTCTCGAAATCGGATTATAGTTTGAGATTGGAATCGTTTATTAAAAACAGCTGTTAGTCGAGAGAACGCTATAAGACAATAACGATGGCCCGATTCGAAGAAGGCCGTACATATATTTGTAATTAAAAATTCCTAAATGGACCCAGACCCTAATTTTTGTGTATTGAAGAAAAAAAACGTGTTAAGCATGTTTTAAGAATTGAGTACAGTTTTTGGAAACGATTATAATATTTGTTAAAAAGGAGTGTGAAGCATTAATTTCTGCTGTAGAATTTAGTTTACAATAACTTTCTCCAATACAGATAAGAAATTTAATATATCCGCAAATCATATTTTTCAGTATGACATTGACGTTAAACTGACGACTACTAAACCCCTAATGAAAAAATGATAAATTTACGATTTTTTATAATAAACAAAAATATTTTAGTAAACAATGTATGTTATTACAAAGTATAAAAAATATGCTAATTGGAACAAAATATTTATAACCTAAATTTTACCGAATATTATTATAATTATATAAAATTATAAACCAAGAATCAACAAAGTTTGATTTTCCGAATTTTCTTCGCAGATGATAACACTCTCATCATTCATATCCAAAGAAAAGTAAAGCAAACTATTAAAAATGTAACAAAAAATTGTCCCTTAAATCTTTATACGTACCTTATACCATACGACTAACATTATGACATTTTTCCACCCGATTATCCCTCGCCAAATTTCGACCTCGATAAATTTTACCATGCTGCCAACCTTTGGGTTGACAAAGGACAGTCAAATGATTTTCTCAGCCAAATTTTCAGTCTTAGTGCTCTAAAACATTTTTCGTACATCTCGCGTATTGTTTTTTTTTTATTTTTTATACGTGATGGACAACGTCCAATTTTTTATAAAGTTTTTGACGATCATTCTATAAATAATAATGTTCACAGGTATACCGATGGCGAAATAAAAAAAAAATGAAAAAAACTTTGTCCAAAAATTATATCACGTTAATGCTATATTTTTTTTATGCAAAAAATTTCAAAATTAATGTTTGAAATGTTATCGAACTAAAAATTATAACAATCAATAAATAATTAACAGAGGTAGGGTAGAAATTTCTTTATCTTACGTTAGTTATCAGAAGGCTCCTTTCTGGCAGTGTTATTTGCAACAGATTGACCCAAGGTGCCTCCTCTTAAGCCACAACTGAAAAGCGTTTTAACGAAATAAACACCCAAGCTCAAGTTTAACAGACAGGGTATTATACTTTAATCCGTATTTTGGAATGTATTTTGATTGAAAAATAGTAATACGTATTTTGAAATGATTTTGATTCAAATAATTTTTGAAAGTTAAATCTAAGAGCTTGGAAATAAAAAACAAAATTGGACGCCATCCATGTCGAAAGCTTAAAATTCGTAATTCATCTAATGTGCGTGTATTACTACGTTAAGTAGCCATTCAAACGTACAGACAGATAATACCGCCGTTAATCTTATATTGTCGATGAGTATATATATATTTGATACAAATGATTGAGCAGAAAATAACAAATCTCTCATGAAATTAGGGTTATTTGTACTATAGGTGCTAAATATATCTGTTTTGTATCATAAATTACGAATTTACGTAATACAATAAACTTTAGAACTAAGAAATGTGCAAGATAATAACATTTTTTGCTTACATAATTAAAAAAACGCAACCATTTGAGGTGGAGTTCCAATTTTCGATAGTATCTATTTTCATTGTTCAATGGTCGTGAAATAGTTCAACACAAAAAAGGATATTCAACTAAAATTTACACAATATTCATGTTCTACCAAAAAAAAAATACACGTTACTTGATACAATAGAATGTTAATAATTACATTTATCTTTAATATTCTATACCTAAGAAAAATATTTTCGAACGTGAAAATAAATAAATAAGTATATACAGTTATCCGGGGGTAAAAACTGCAAACAAAAAGCAACTCTAATAGCCCAACAAAGGTTGTCCAGACATAAAAGGACAAACTATCCATCGCCTACACTCTTAACGGACTCTGCTAAATGATTGCAGTCAATTGACAATCTAAATTGAACACTTAAAAGGTTTAAAATGCTTTATTTAACGACAAATATCTCTGCCTCATGTTCTACGTTTGAAGGCTATAATTTATATTAAATAAATAATAATTCAAAAATCGGTATTGCGTTGACTTGTAAGTATTTATAACATATTATATGAGAAGAAATGAAATTAAATGATGGTATCTGAAAATAAATGAAAAGTTCAACATAAATCATAGAACCACCCGTATTTTTTATTCTATTACGATCTCACTATTTATTATTAACCCTATATTATTATGAAACAAAGATATATTATTATCATGATATAAATATATTTGCTGTAATAAAAAGTAAAAATAAGAAAAAATAAAACGAAAAAAATAGACAATAACAGATTGCTTTATTTAACAAAAAATATATAATATATAGATAAGGTTTAAAAAAAACAATATTTTACACAAGATCAAAAGATTTAAATCTCGTGAGCCGATGTGGAAAATTTGTTTTTCCCCCTTGTTTTATTTTCATCGTAGAATGTAAAATTAAAAATAACCCACTGAACCTTATAATATTTAATATAAAATACATATGATTATTAGCTATTTACAAAATACAAGTTAAGAATTTTATATACTTTTAACATTAATATAAACCAGTCTATAATAAAGGCTATTCGACAAACTTAGCGTACAGGCCGCGGTTGAGCGGAAAGGCCGCGAGAGGGGGCGGAAAGCAGCGAATAGTATTGTCTGGCACATTTACCACATGATAAATGCCTTAAATTCGAATGCCACCACGGCCTTTTCGCCCAAAAGTCGACCTTAAGTGTTAGAAAATTGGTTATTTTAAATTTATAAACTAATTAATGTAGCAGGCAATTTAAAATAAACGTTTAAAGTACGTATAGAAGCTGAGACGCGGAAAATTAAAAATTACGTATACTCATTTTCCTAATACAACAGTTCATTATGCATTTAATTGTGTTCATTTTTTTATTATGCAAAAATGTGATATCCGAATGGCACCAAAGCGAAAAACGTGCACAAATGAGATCAAATTTAATCTACTACAAAAATTGCCTGCTAGTATAAAACGTAGAAATATTTTGTCCGCTGCGATTAGAGACCTGATAATGTGAAAATCGAAGCGTGTGCTATTTTGCATTTTGTTCACAGTCTGTAATTCAATAATATAAAGCAAAAAATGTAAAAAAATGAATGGAATACCTTGATGACATAAGGGCAAGTTGCTATGTTCATACTATCCGGTCTCTATTAATAATTTTTGTTCAATACTCGGCGCTTAATGACTTTGAGGTTAATTCACACACCACCGACGCTTGCATATAAACAAATCGTTTACGCCAACTTCAGACTATCCAAGATCTATAATAAAGAAGATATCATTATTCAGTACATGTCGGCGATGTGTGAATGGATTTAAATACCGCTTTCACCATCCTATGTGACAACGAAAACAACGAAAAATTACAAAAAATATATTATAGAAGGGCAGTATCGTTTATTACCTATATTACAACTTAAACGAAAAAAACTACATTGAAGACAAAACATCAATAATAATAATCATTTGAAATAAATAACAAGTTACATTTGTCTTAAAAAACTGTTAAAAATAATTAAAAAAAGACCTATTCAAAAAACTGTTTCAATATGCAAGAAACGTGTGATCTTTACCTCGCTACACCGTTATAACTTCTTTATTTATTTCTTAATAAAAACTCTATTTCTATTATTATATCTTTATATAATAATAATTATTATTTCTTCATTCAAAGTTAGATACACTTTATGATAATTATATTACGATACACCTTTATATATAATACACAACAAAATTGGTTTCATTATGTATTTATATATAGACAAACAGTGCCATCATACGCTCAAACCGCATTAAGATACAACCGTAACAAAAAGTACATATTCTGACACTAAATGTAAAACTAAAGGCACCTGCACGTACTTAGATTCGAATTAAATAAACATTTATATTAATTAATATTTGTACGTACGTACTTATACGTAAATATCATTTTAACAGTCTCAGAGTACATACATACAATTATAAATAGGTTAACAAAGATGTAGATGCCTTTAGTGGAACAAGTGGAGTCTAAAGAGGTTCGCTCGCGTTCGCTCGTCAGCCGAGCGTTGAGATCGAACTGCCAGCAAATGAAAAGATAGCCGTGGAATTGTATAGTTTAAATAATCTTATCCGTGTGTGTAATCAAGAACACTGTCTAAAGAGAACAGTTCCTTATAAAGAGCTGGAAATACGTGGTGTGGGTGAGTCATCTTGAAGCGGCTCAGAGCTCCCAAATGCATCAGTGAAAGTTCCCTGTAAAGAAATCAGAATTCATTATGATGTTATACGCTGCTGTTAAATGCGATTCCATTATAACAATTAATTCGTCTGCATTTTACAAATACAAATATCATATAGCTTATATATTGATATTCAAATTAACAAAACTAAATACAGAAAATTATCGTAGTAGTTTGGAAACTTACTTCTTAATGAAAGCTACTTGTGCATTTTAACATTAAATGATTGAAATTGTTATATATTATATAATACCTGAAGGTGGGTATCTTCGCAAGAAGCGTGTCCAACACTGTGACATCCCCTTTCAAAGGCGCGTGGTTCGCTTCAATCTCATGACGCATCGCCGACATTGACATGTTGAATAGACATCGGATCTCCGTGTTACCCATTACACCGTGACGTTCTGAGATTAAATGAAAAATTATATGTAAACAAATGAAATGAATTTTAAAACCTGTAGTAAAAATCGAATTCAACGCACCTAAACGATGCACTACTATTATATTATGTCTATACTAAAATCTCAACAATAAAAAAGACTAGTGATTAATAATTCAACTTGAGTCAACAAAAGAGTTATACAAAATGTAAACAAATCGACTTACCTGGCCAAAGCAGCACTAAGCTTTGATATAACGCTAACTCAGACTCAGTAAGCTTGAGTCGCGCAATGCTCTTCGCGGCCTCAAATATACCCGAAACTAGGGCCATATCGCGCGGATCACTGCGAAGAATATACATTTATATAAGTAATCTGTTATAATTCTCATTTCTTCGCATACATTATAAATTAGTAAACTATCATTACACATTATATGTGAAATAATTAGATAATTAATTTAAACATAGATTCTTAACACATTATAAAATTAAATGAATTTAAATGTAACTTACCGCGCATGAACACATTCTCTAATTGGCAGTACCACATCTCCGTATAACACCTGCTCGCGATTGACGTCGATCAGCCGCGACAAACGCACGATGGCAAGCTCAAACGATCCTAAAAAATAAAGAAATATATAAATTTAAAGTATTTAAAACACTTTATTCCTTTTCCAAATTCATAAAGATTTTATATGTAAAGTAAGTATAAGTGTTGTTTTTTAGTATATAATATAACTAAATCATGCATATTTCTTATGAATATTATACTCATTTAAAAATATTTTTAGGAAAACGAAGAAGTTCTAATAACCAAAAATTTACTTAGAATTATGTTTACCCATCATAGCATAATTACAGAATACATAACACAGCATAACAAACTATATGAAACTACGGGCGAATATTATTTCCCCCATACCACCAAAAGTGTTCGACATTACTTACCTGACTTTAACAGCAGAATCTGATCATCTTGCGTGAGCTTCATGAACCCTGGTATGAGTTTGGCGAACTCTATGATGTTCTGTATCATCGCTGTCAGCTTGTCGGCGCAGTCGAGCCACATCTCCTCGTACGTCATCGAGTTGTAGAACAACAGCCTGCGATAACGATTCATTTAGTTTCAGAACATATTCATTTATTTTCATATAATTTATTCTATTTTATAATTATATACTACTGAACGTTTTTAAATCGGGACTATTTTCAATAAATTTTTTTCATTGAAAAAGGGAAATGCGCTGAACAACTTTATTATATTCTGAAATGATCATAAGTTATATTCTTATTTACTATGACAACCATGGGTTTCAAATGTGTTTCATTAATTAAAACCGAACACATTTGCAACCAAAATAAATAAGAATGAGTATTTTACAATGATCCTCTTGGTTCGGTGATGGTGATGATGCTGGTGATTACGCTGTGAAACCGGGCCTAGGCCCGACAATCTAACGGTTAGATGAAAAATGATTAAAAGCATTTGATTATTTAATCAACTCAATGACAATATGCTCTATCCCCATTCGACTCTACGTTTTTGCGGTCAGTGTGAATGGTCCTCAATAACAAAAATTTTACTAAAGATGACCGATAAGTAGATGAATAAAAAATTAAATTATGAATATGATGGAATGTGTCGTTTCAGATTTTTTATTGGCAATGTTTTTGTTTTTGAATCAACGCCATCTACACACGAGTTTATGTAGCATGTTGTCTTCTGGGGAACTAAGCAAGCAATAATAAGAGATGGTAATATTCCAATTACTTACTTGGAAACGTCCTGCGGTTTACTGAACATCTCGTTTATGTACTCCAATTTTGGATTTGTGTTCGCGTGCGCTTCCGCCAGACTCTTCACAAGGACTTTGCTGATGTCGCCTTCTACTGAAAATGGAAAAATAATTCATTAAATTATTCGATAACAGATGGCGCTGTATGGGGAGAATTTTAAACCACACATAGACTATCGGGCTCAATAATTTTAATTTTAAAACAAAAGGAAAAAACATACATAACATAATATATTTTGTATGTTTATGATAAGATAAAAATAATTCGTTTTCATTTTTATTCTAGTTACTCTAGGATTACACAAAAAATAATATAATAATATCTACAAAAAATATAACAAAGCGTTTACAAAATAAAATTTGGCCAAAAAATTATATAATAAAACATAAATACATAAAAATTCTACCAAAAAGGTTGGTTGCATTACAAAATACATTTCTATCCGCTAGATGTCACTAAATCATAATATTCTTACATCGCTTTGACAATTTATGTCACAATATATTATTTCAAATGGAATTTTGTATCACATAAAATTAATTATATTTAATCATGGTTGAATGAAGAATATGGTTGTAGATCCGCTATCAGCATTTATTCTCGGAACTTGTATCATAGCTTGTTGGCGTAAGTTGCGCTTTATAAAAATATTATTATTTTCAAAACTATGCAAGGAAGGTTACTCAAAATAATTGAGTGCACAAATGTATTCATCCATAAAGACATAAGTAATTCATAAAATTATAAGTAATAATAAAGAATCAATTTCCTTCCCAAAACCTGGCTTTGGGACCCGAATTTGTATTACTCAAAGTAGTAAAAAAACATAACCTAGTTCGTCATGAGGAATAGTCATCAATAGTATTATAAGGACGTGTATTGGTGTTTATTAACAAATACCAGCCCTATATTATATACTGATTACTTGTCTCACAGCTGAGCACGGGCTTTCTACTGACAGGTCTGTATAATTTATTGCTTTATAATGTTCTCAGCATGCCTACTTCCTTGCTGTTTGGCTCTACCTCTTCTGCCATACCCGCTTGTGATCATCCACGAGCCGAAAGCTACTTCCACTACAAGCCCCCGTCACAGCCCTATGTGTCATTTTAAAGTAAGTTGCTTAATAGGTAATGTATGCACTTGATATATAGAGATTTCCATCCCTTAATATTTGCATGTCAATTCATGTACATAATAGACACCAACGGCTTCTTTATTATAATTATCTTTATGGACTGGTTTCTTTCAGAAAACTAAACAAATATACAATGTGTACTGCACTCGAAGAGGCTTAATACTTGAACATAACGCCGAAACTTGATCACCTAATAAATATTCAAGAAATAGTTTTGATTGTTCTAATTGGAATTATGATTTCGTCTTGGATACTACATGAGTACATAAAATAGCAAAATAATTCATAGCAAATAACATAATTATAAATATTTATATATGCCCTGATCATTCAGAAATAAACTTTCAGCAAAGTTTATTTTATAAATTGTAATGAATGAGGGAAGCATTCTGAAAACAGAACGGGCATATGCAAATATCATTTAAGGCAAATAATAATGTAACAATCTCTTACATCTAAATACAAAATAAAATAAAGTACTAGCCAAATTATAATATTAGCTTCTAAAAAATCTATCACGACCAATAAACGTATGTAACCACGCACATCGACCAAACTTACGCGGCAAGTCATCGCTGGAAACACTGTGACTCGAGCCCTGGTGCCGTCGGTTCGACACCGCGTTGGGGTTCACCATTCCCATCCCGGACATGTTTATGTTCAAGGGGTCCATCAACCGGCCATGCCCACTGCTGGACGTCAGGTCGTCTGGGCTCAAGTCCTCGCTAGTCAGAGACACTGAACTCTGACCACTGACTAGTACCGTATTCTGAATATCCATAGGACTATGCTGGATATTTGACGGACTATGGAGGAAGGTTGTTGAGTCCACATAACTCGCCACGATGTTGTCGACGCCCATAGACGTTTCCGGTTTTATCTCCTGCTTTATGTTGATCACGCCACTGGATATAGAGGCCGGTGACTGGATCCTGTCCTGTTCGTACCGATCGAACTCTTGGAGTCTGCTCCGTGGTAACTCGTTGATGGTCGTTTGCCGCATTGTCGTCGTCGCTGTGGTTGCTGTTGTTGTGGACGTCGATCCGGACGGTCGAACGATGGTCGTGCTTTTTTGCTGATCGTCTACCGACAAGTTAGTCGACGGTTACTATTTTTGTAATGTCCAACTAAAGAATGTAAAGCCCGGCCTGCGAACTGTATACCTACGCTGACGCCTGTCTATGTTCCTCTCCTATCAAATCCTCAAACAGCTTACCGTACTCTCAGCTTGGCATAAATAGTAGGAGTCATGTCTGGCTTTAAAGAGTAACCATTTACTTACCCTGGCCAATAAAGTCAGCGTCCAAGTAGCCCGGCTGCTTGGGCTCGTAGGTGGTGGTGGAGTCTGCGTAGTCGTACGGCTGCTGAGCCTGTGGCTGGGCCTGGATGCTGCTCATGTTAGAAGTGAGCGGTGGGCCGGCGTTGTTGTACCCGTACGATGACAGCGGCGACGCGTACCCAGGGTATCTGGAATTGGTGTTCAGGACTCTGTACTTTTTAATTAGCAGTTGTAGGTTATAATTTTTCGGGGCATTGTTATATATGTAAAGACTAATTCAAATAAGTATATTTATTCTTCAAAATAATGTAGTAATCATATTAATTTATGAAATAGAATGTCTAAGCAATAAAATGTAAGCAATTTTCTTAAATTAGCCACTTCATAACACACAATAATTTTCTTCTACGTTATAAATCGCAGTAATGTTTTTTCAAGTATCAAAACCTGTTCGTCGTCGTATAATAGGGCGTGTCGGCATCCACCACATTTATTTATTGGCTATAAGATACGACGACCACTTTTTATCGATTGATTGCTTGTTTGTGGTACATTAAAGAGCTATGTAAAGCTACCTATCTATATTGCAACAGAGTCTTACTCAAAGTAATTATTACCATATTTGTTAAGTAAAAATAGATGGTTCGATATCATTACAGTAGCTCTATTCAATTTGTTCGTAAACATTTTTTACGACAGCCAATAAATTGCCCGCGAATCAAAACAAGCTATAAAAACAACGCCATCTATCATAGTTAATAAGAATCGAGCGGTACCGCTATCCGATACTAGGTGGAGCTATTTACAATTTACAGCTACGCGCCATTCTACGGTGTCACGACGGTGTACCGTTGTTCGCGCACAATAATGACATCTGATGCCGCTGACACGAATAAACATTGTGCAGTAATGAATTACGGAACGGCAGACTGTTGGAAGCAAGCGGTGGTTTGATGCAAATTCACTTGAAGCAATGTCACGCACAGTACTAACATCTCTGTGTTGTGCACATTGATGGTGAGAAGTCACTAATTTGCTGCAAATTTGTTGCTTTTACGCCGAGGTGTCGGTTAAAATGGGGACTTTAGTTCACTGTATAATTATTTTGAACTATGAAACAGCAACTTTACGTAGTATTGTGGCTTAGTCGTCGACAATTCTAAATACAATTTTAAAACTACACGCTGTAGACTGCGGCCTAGATATATTTACGATTTGGCATTAAATTTCCTTACCGAGAATCGTAAGTACGGTAATAAAATAACAGATGTCGCAACTCACCCATTGTAATGACCATGGAATTGATCACTGGAGCTCGGCGTCTGCTGCTGTGCGTCGTACACCGAGTCTGGGGCGGCATCATTCTGCGCCCTCATTTGCGCTTTGTGGTACCGCACTTCATCCTCCACTTTTTCACGTTGTTTCTTTGACATGCGACCGAATTTGACCGCTGTGGACAATAAACAAAAATCATTAATGACTGTAACTATTTATCAAACGTTCTAACATAATATAATAAAAAAAATATAATTTATAGCATTGATGATAGTTATATGCGAATAATACCTTTTAAAATTACGAAAAATCATTTAGTACCTCCGCTCACCGCTACGAATGCTACTGTCGCCAATAACACGTATGACATAATCGAGAATTCAATATTCGCATCATTCTCATGCATTTAGCATTCGCGCGACAAAAAAGTAATGCATAACACAATGCAATTACTTCTCAATGACACCTACCTAGCAGAAGCTCGAGTTACTCAACACTTCATAATATCGATGTGTGCGAATTGTGTGTGTGTGGAGCTGTGTGTGAGTGTGCGTCGGGCGCATTCGTGTGCGTTCGGGACACATCGGGCGTTGGCACAGTGCCTAGTGGAACAACGAACTCTCGAACTCTGAAGTCTGACGTACCTATGTACATGACGTATCGATACGTAACCCAGCGGTCCCGTTGAGCGGGAAAACGCGGCAAAAATAAAAAGCCGCCAGTTATTTTCACACGGCGCGCGCTCGCACGCCCACTTTATTCAGTCGTGTTATTTATGTTTTAATATATTTTTTTTTGTCTATTAAATTCTTTGTTAGAAGTTCGATGACCGAAAGCCGTTATTATTGACCTCTTGTTTGGAACAATTAGTATGGTTGTAGAGATCTTGTTATTGGTTTTTAACGGAGTTTTATTTTAAGTGTTTTCTTAGAAAACATTTATGAACAATGGTCGTTTTTGATTGAAACAGAACAAGGAATGTTTTTGAATTCTACCTATGTTAGAAATGAGTAAAATTGATTTTTCAGTTTATAATAAAGGCTTTGTATTAGACACATAAAACTTGTTTAAGTTCATATTTCATGGCTTCATGCTGATTGTGTATGGAGTTTATAATTATTTTTATTTTAACGATAGACCGCCTGCTGGTCAAAGAATACCTTACTTATACTCACTTATGGCTTTGTAGACAAGATTTTATGGTCTAGGCAAACGGGAATAATATAATTGCCATTTAATGTGCTATTAAATGCAATAATAAAATATGAATGCTCAAAGTATAATCAATGTTTGATGAACCAGTGGCGAAGGTCCATATAACTCTATTCCTGGCTTGCCTCTCGTAACTAGGGTTGCCAGATCCAGGCTGATCATTTCCTGGACATTTCTGGGGCCACGAAGGGAATCAGAGTTTTGGTCTTTGGTCAGAGACTAAACTAAGTAGGAATTACCTAGAACTATTGGTTGATGAAAAAAAAATACTTTTTTTGAAAAATCTTTTTCACTTCACCCGCACTCCGCGCTCCCCTCGCCTCTGGCTAATCGGCGAGCGACGCGAAGCGAGCCGCTCACCCCTCTCCTCGCTCACCTAACGCAGGGCGAGCACGCTGTTTGGTTTGACTTTAGCAGCCGTAGTATCGTAACTTTGTGAAAAAAACTAGTATTTTTTCATTCCGGGACAGCAAAATAAAATTACTGGACACGGGACAACACGCAAAATTCCGGGACAATCCCGGAAATCCCGGCCATCTGGCAACCCTTATGTAAAATCTAATTATCATTTGAATTATTTGCAGGCCTCATTTATGCATATTACTATCTAGATATAATAAACTTTAATAAGTTGTGTCACGTTCCTTTTCGGAAAATGTCACCATTCGCAACTGATAAACATACAGGGTATATACGGCTTCTGTTCACAGACAACTCACCGACCAAATACTATAAGTTTTAAGTCATAACTCGTAGTAATTGACAATATTCTTCAGAGCGTAATACTAAAGTGTTCAAGTATCGCTTGGCAGTAAATTTAAAGAAACCAGTGCGGTTCAAAACGGCCTCTATTATAGGGAGTTCTTATTCTTTCAGAAATTAAATACAGTGAATAATTAAACTTTAAATCTTTTTCCTTTTTTATAACACCTTATACTTGTTTACTAGTTAGACATATTTAACGAGTAATTATTTCAAAAAGCCCCATTTTCGCTTCAAATCTACCAACAAGCAAAATGTTTATTAAATATTAAATTTGTACAACGGAACACCCATCAAAAATCAAACTCAAGCTCTTAATAGCGTTTTCACGTGAAAATACTTTGCAAAATTGATTTATCGAGCAACTTGATAAATTAGTACCGGCTTTTGTTCGTCAAACCCGATATTTTCAACTTTATTATATAAAACTTGTATGTTGGTAATATTACGTTATATATAAAAAGTTGAATATATTTATGTACGTTACATCGAGCGGCCGCAATGTTGCACAACGATAGTGTTGCGCGTTTATTTATTGATAAATATCAGTTATCGATAGGTGTTCAGGGCAGGAAAAACGTGGTAATTTTTAATATTTATAACAAGCTATATAAATGAGACAAACGTTAAAAATCTCTAGCGATGGTTCATGATAGATGGACACGAACTCAGTAACGGCAGCACACATTAAGTTCAAATCGTTGGGGATGACGATACACTATTGTTTATAGAAATAGCTAGAATTATGAGTGAATCGTACTTGAATAGGAAATAAGGTGTAACAAGAGAAGATTTATAATATTAGTAGAAAAAAGATATAATCTGCAATTCATACATAAGGCGCCATTTCTTATGGTTAATATCACTAAACACTACATGCAGGATAGAAACAGGATAAGTTATTAGTCCAAACTCGAAATACTTTTTCTTTTAATTAATAATTTGCCTTATTTATTTAATAACAATATAATTGTTTTCTGGTTTAATCACCTTTTTATTTTTAATTAGTTTTTTTTTTAATATTAGAAATTATTATCATAGTCTCTTACATCACGATACTTATAATATGTATTTTCAGTAACATTTGCTACAGTTAAGTCGTTTCTTAATTCTCAATATACATTAAAACAACTTTTAATTTTTGCGACGTAGCGTTGCATCTATTGGTGTTAACTCGTGAACATCAAAGATTGATATAAGCAGTAGATACCTCCACCCGTAAAGGCTCATGGCAAATTCATTGAAAGAAACCCCTAGCTTTTTTTAGGTCACAAAAATAGAATTTTAGTTTGTTAAAGCTATGTGTAAAGTAGCCGAAACCTAAGCCTAGCCATAAGAACTCCGAGGCAAGTCGATCCTCTTCCTTTTTAACCGGGACCTCTTTAGGCCGGGAGCTCCATGAAACTGGAGGCCCGTGGCATTTTCCCGTCATGCCACACTATTACACCCCTGGGTTTAAGATGACAAAAAATAAGAGAGAACAAAACCAGTACAGTACAATAAGAATAATAATTACTAGTATTCTTTTATATCTTCCGTCATCTTTTAAAAACTAGAATCTTACTTAGTCACGAACGCAAATATATTTTTAAGTTTTTATTATCGTTAGAACATTTGAGATGGTCCTTACTTTTGATATGATGCCAAGATCTTTATTAACCATACGAGAACAATAAATTATATAATTGGACAGCATAGTAAGTGAAGCTCGGTAATTAAATTCTTTTCAAAGTTTTATTTTTCGCAAGTTGACAGCTGACTTTACATTAATCACGAAATTAATTTCGCTTCACATCTTTCTCTAAAGTATTTTTATAACGTATAAAATAGTATTAAATATTTACCAAAACAATAATGTCAATTAAAACAGTAGCCCTGTAAAATGATACTTTATTATTTACGACCTAAAACTTGAGATCTATCGAAATATACGTGTATAGTCGTGGTTTTTATCTCTAGATGTATAAGAGAAGAGAAACTAGTACTACCATATGCGTACTTTAATAGTCTAAATACTTCTCGTTCACACCATTAATCCATATAATAAAAAATAAAGATGATTTTAGTAAACCGATTCCTACCGGCCTCCCTTTTAGGTTTATTTACGTTCGTCTTCGTTTTTCTTTTCTGTTAAATTGGCCGCGATTTGTTGACCAAAGCTTTTATTCATCGGTTGACCTTTTGAAAAACGTTACCCTTCGCCACATCTATATCCTTCTCAGAGTCTCAAACAATTTCCATACCAAATTCCATCAAAATCCGTTCGATAGTTTTTAGATTATCGCATTCAGACAAATAGATGTCGGGGCTAGTTTTATAATATATAAGTATATTTTTATTACATACAATAGAAGAAAATTCCCTGTATCAGCTAATAACAGGAAGGCAGAACAATCCGCACATACAGCCTAAATACAGTATCTATTCAGGTCATAGGCTCATAATCAATTACGCTGGCAGACGCGCCGCCCTGGTTTCACGTGATAAAAACAATATCAAAAGATAAGATATGTGTAACAATATGTAAACAATAGACAGACGGTCAGAGTTCTACCTTGAGACGAGCTTATTTCTTTCCTTTTGTTTGTATTGGGGTGACGTGTGCTTAGGTGACAAGTGGCTATATAGGCCAGTTTTTAATTGAAAGTGCAATCCTATCTTGCTTTGAAGATAACGATTTAGTGTGTTTAGGTAATTGCAGTAATATAAGTATAGTGTTTAATTTGGCTTTAGTTCTTTGGTGAGGATGAGAGTAAAAGATTGGTCTTAATAATTTAGATTTACATATTCTTTTAATTTCTTCCATATTTCAGTACGATTCTGCCTTTCCTATTTCAACATCGACATATCGATATCGACAAACGCCATCACGAGACGTTACGTGGTATTGCGCAATGCTCCCGTCACTACGCTCCGACGACGTCTAGCTATGCGCTCACTGACACAAGACCGGCGTCGCATGCACTGTAGGAAACTGGACATTTTGTTTAAAACTAGTTTTTTTAATCAGTGTGATCTATTATGTCAGGAACTTGTCCCGTCGCATGCGATTTGCTAAACTCGACTTTCTGGTAACAACACTTTGTTATTGTAATGCGATAAAATTGTAATTAGAAACTAGTCATGTCTGTCGTATGCAATTATTTTAAAAACATGATTAACGAAAAAATATTTAGCTCTTTGATATTATCTCAGGATTTCTATAAAACGAGACTTAAAGACTACGTTTTAATTTTCCAGAATATTAGCTATAAACCATCTATTTAGGTTTTTGTGACAACGCCATCTCTTGACAAAGGGAGTAATTAATACAGCTTAGGTAACTTGTAAACAATAACAGATGTCGCTATGTATTCACTTTCTTATTAAAAGAATTTCTATAAGTATGACAAAGCAATTTTATCTTTGACGTTATCAATAATTTATGAACAATATCTTTATGTAACCCTGTCGCTATGTTGAAAATCCTTTAATAAAATTAATAAAAAAATAATTTTGATATTAACACGTAGATACAACATTGAGTATATAGTGAATTAGTAATTATGGACTAATTTAATTGACACTAAGTACTTATTTTCTATTGTAAATTGTCATATTATATCGTCTGTGTGTTTCGTCCTATTTTATGATATGCCCTATGGGCGAGCCTATCGCTGTATCAGCCACAAATTCCTGACTCCGGGCTGATAATGAGTAGAAAATCCCAATATCACTTTAGCCGACCCAGGGTTCGAACCACGGACCTTAAAGCCGTGTCGTAATGTCCACCCAATAGATCTACACTACCGATGTAGTCCTACCTACATCCTACATACCTACTGTATAACACCCTGAGATCTTAGATACCGAATTATAATTCTCAATATTGCCTTCCGCGATCTTCATAGTTTTACTCTGAGCAGTATGTAAAAAGTGGCGAAAGGTCCATATAACCCGATTATTGTTAAGTTCTCTTTAATAATTATTGTAAAATCTAATTATCATTTACGATTTGCAGACTGAATTTATACATATTAGTACGTATATGTTGTGTCGAGCTACCTTGCGGAAAACTTCAACTTCCACTGATATATGACGCATAGACAATCCTAGATTTATTAGTTATGAATCCTTCATACATGGCGATTTGCTGTATGGAAAAATTACTTAGCTATAACATTCTACATGTACGATACATTTTGCACAGAAAAATATTCAGCGTGCTTTTATTTAAGGAAAACTCTATCAAAGGGCGGTGCTTAAGCAATTTGTAGTAGTTAATGTAGTATAATTTAAATAGAAACTTGATCTGTACTTCAAAAGAAAAAATATAATTATGTAATTCTAATGTCACAATGAAAAAATCTTATTTTTTTTAATTGAATTAACTACATTTTGTTAACCAGTTAAAAAATACGAGTGCTTTTTTTATTTCTTTGAATAACGAGACGAGCTTGCCGTTCGCCTGATGGTAAGCGATACGACCGCTCATAAACAGTAGAAACACCATCCAACACCTTCAATTACAAAGTATTGTTTGGTATTCCACTGCGCTCGCCATCCTGAGACTTGAGATTCTAAATCTTATTACGTCCAGTAGTTACACTCGCTACAATGTTCTTCAAACCGGAAGACAACAGTCACTACACAGTACTGCTTGGAAGCAGAAATGGACATTGCGGTGGTACCAACCCAGGCCGGCTCTCACATATGAGAGACCACCAGGCTAAAAAAATTTTTCTCAGTATAAAATTTCATATAGAAACAATTTTCTTTATATGACAGCACAATTTCTAATTCTGTACATATCAATATAAGACGTCAAATCGCTTGTTGCAGTTTCATTGAATCACACACACACCTCATAGTCTGGAGTGTACATTACGTTATCAACAGCTGATAAGGGGCCGTTGACCCCGGCCCGCTTCCTTGTGGCCACGTGTACGCTACGTAGTTTTAGTATCGAAGTCATTGTTTCTTCGAGCTGATTGTAGTGAACGTTTGAGCGTCATGCGTACAAAAGCGGCCAGTTGTGTAACATAGCATTATATTAATAATATGCACTATGTATACTGATTTTTTATGTTTACGCGAATGTTAGACATTGAAATATCGGCGGTTAAAAGGCGAATTGACTTAATCGACATTTTTTTGCGACAGTGAATTTCATACATATTAATAATTAGATATTTTTCTGTTTTTAATTTAGTTAAAAGCTTTCGGAAAATTGTCGCTTAAGTCCATTTTAGCCTTTAACGGTAGATATCCATTTTTAGCACTTTTTTCTATATTTTTTTTTAAATAATTAAAAATTTTCGAAAGAATGTCGCTTAAGTCCATTAGCCTTTAACGGTCGATATCCATTTTTAGCACTTTTTTCTATATTTTTTTTTAAATAATTAAAAATTTTCGAAAGAATGTCGCTTAAGTCCATTAGCCTTTAACGGTCGATATCCATTTTTAGCACTTTTTTCTATATTTTTTTTTAAATAATTAAAAATTTTCGAAAGAATGTCGCTTAAGTCCATTAGCCTTTAACGGTCGATATCCATTTTTAGCACTTTTTTCTATATATTTTTTTTTAAATAATTAAAAATTTTCGAAAAAATGTCGCTTAAGTCCTTTAGCCTTTAACGATCGATATCCATTTTCAGCACTTTTTTCTAAGTTTTTTTTGCCTAATTAAAAATTTTCGAGAAAATGTCGCTTAAGTCAATTAGCCTTTCAACCGACGATATATATTTTATGGATTTTATCGTGTATTTTTGTATTATAAATTACTCCCGACGTTTCAAAGACAGACTGCGTGGTCACGGGGCGGAACGTCGACAATTATAATATAAAAAACCACGATAAAATTAATAAAATAGTTTTATTTCAATTCACTAGTATGTAACGTATGTAAACTGCTGTGGCTAAGAGTAAAGTTTTCCAAAAGGTAACCCGACAAAATATATAGGTTCTATGCATAAATCCGGTCTGTATATCGGTAATGATAAAGATTTTACAATTTACGAAAGGGATCCCGGTAGGGATCGAGTTATATGGACCCTTTCCTACTGGTACATTCATCATCATCATCATCAGTCGCAAAATGTCCGCAGCTGAACATTGGCCTCTCCCAAAGATTGCCAGATCGCCCTATTGGAAGCGACACATTACCTACATCTTATTATGGGAGAAGTGGTGTAATAATTTGTTTCTTAAAGTTCAAGGTGGTGTTACCATCGGGCAGGAAAATCGTCATCTACAGGGTCTTTTTGACATCGCGTTACAAAATAAAACCACATACTTATGTCCTTGTAAATGATACTTTACAATAAGCTATGTTGATGCATACTAAAATTTTAGTTTCGAAGAAAATAAATGTCAATAAAAACTAATTTTAATTTTACGCCCCCTATGTTCCCTACAGCCCCTAAAACGGCTGGAGCGATTTTAATAAACTTTTTAAGTAATCAGAGTAGTCCAGTGGGTGAACCTGTGAAGTTTAGAACTTATCGGACCACCAAAAGTGGTGCTAAGCCGGGGCGAATCAGTAGGCTATAAAAAAATACTTACCATCACGGCTCATGCCGAGTTTGAGGCACTTCTGCAGGCGGCAGTACTGGCATCTGTTGCGGTTGACGCGGTCCACCACGCAGGCCTTGTTGCGCGGGCACTGGTAGTTCACCACTGAAACGATTTACTGCGTTAATAATGGCGACATTGGTGTATGTCGTGATAGTGGGGGAATATTAATATATTAGACTTTTTGAAAATTTGTAAGGTAGTGAAAAATTACGGTTAAAATGATGTGGCTATCAGCATAAACCCTTATGATTGTAAGATATGAACCAACTTATGATTGTATGATACAGAAGCGTTACACAGAAAAAGGTTTCGTTACTTTCTTAAAAAGTCAATAGAAATATTATTTTAAGTAGATTTATGCTTAGTGTGAAGCAACATGAAAAATGACCAAAATAAATTACTGGCATAAAAAATAATTCCAAATTCAAAATGAATGAACTAAAGTTCCAAATTTAAAAATAACGTAAAAATATCAATGAATATGACGCCGACCTGTGCTCTGCGAACGCCTGAAGAATCCTTTGCAGCCCTCGCATGTGATCACCCCATAGTGCACGCCGGACGACTTGTCGCCGCAAACTTTGCACGGTATTATCTCGATTTGGGCTGGAACAAACAGAAAACGTTTTAATTATGATAAAGTAGATTTTATGTTGAACTGTTCGGTTATGTTTGTTGGATTTAATGTCAGTGTTGTAACAGCGCAGATGGTGTTGATGTAAGACGACATCTGATTGACGAAGAAACATGTGCTGTGTAAATATTAACAGCTTTGACTAAGTTTATACGTTTACGCAGTCTCTATAAAATAATTAACTTAAAAAATTATTGTGAAAACACATTTAATTCTTGCATAGAAAATTTGCTAATTAGTGTAGTTATTTTGTAATTTAAAAATAAAAATACTGTTTACTCAAAATATGACACTGGCTGAATTGGTTCTTAAAAACTAAGAAATCCTTAGACTCCTTACAAAGATAGAATTCAAAAATGGAATTTCACCGCCCGCCATTTTTGGTCGCAGCGAGTTCGTCGACCCCGAGGCAAGGTCGGAGCGCGGCCGATGACTGCCCGCTTATGTGTGCGTTAGGCCACTACACGGCTCATAGTAAGGGTGGATGCGGGAACGGCAGGACCTCCGCACGAATTACGGCATTTTTTTGGTCCGTATCAGATAATGAATGTTGTATTTGAGGACTCGGTTGTTTTACTGGTTTTTATATTGTCAAGATATTAAGAAAAATGTATGTGGATGAAAAATACTATGACGCTTAAAATTAAAAAATGCATATACAATGCATATTCTAAAAAATTTGTAGTTATTGTGTTAACTCAGAGTAATAATGTATCTTGTAATATATGTTTCTAAATGAATTGCTGGCATTTAACGTAAAAAGAACAAGATAGTTAAATAAGATTAATCTTAAACCTTTTTTAATTACAATCATTAAATAAACGCTACCATCCATACTCGATTACCAGCTACTAATATTTTTTTATGTAACAATGTTTTGTAAAAGCAAACAGATCATATCGACGAGTGAAAGGGTAATTGTATTAAGCAACATTTTTTGCGACACTACATTTAATACACACTAGCGACCCGCCCCGGCTTCGCACGGGTGCAATGCTGATACTAAATACACTACAGAAAAACTGTGAACGTTGTATATAAAAACATAGCGGCCCGCGCTGGCTTCGCACGGGTATAACATAACAAAATAACAGTATTTCTCCACTATTTAATGGATGTTATTATTATACATATAAACCTTCTTCTTGCATCACTCTATCTATTAAAAAAAAAACCGTCAAAATCCGTTGCGTAGTTTTAAACATTTAAGCACACATAGGGACAGAGAAAGCGACTTTGTTTTATACTATGTAGTGATTTAGAATCAGCTATTTTTTCTATGTTTTTTTAAATTAGTTTAAATTTTTCGAAAAAAGAATGTCGCTTATGTCAATTAGCCACGATATGGTAAGTGCTATTTTTATACAATTAGATAAGTAAGTGTCGTTACCCGAGGCGTGAGGTCATGTACCATATAAGTTGGATTTTACTCAACCATATCGCAGCCATTGGAGTTCATTAAAAAATGTATTGTAATCACTCTCAACCTTCCTGAAGGGTAGGCAGAGCGCATAACTAATGGACAATTCGTCGCTATACACTATGATAGCGTACTATTATCGCTGTCATAATATTTTTTAATATTATGTACCACAATGACATTAAAATTCAATTTACAGTTAAAATATCTCGTATTTAATATGTTTTTTCTAATTGGTTAATAAAGTATTAAGTTTAATGTTTCCAATATTCGACATCCAACAAGTTTAATTTTGTAATACTTGAAGTAAGTATTAAAGTTTATATTAACATCAGAAGTATCAATGATTTAGACAGAAGTATAAACTGTGACACTGTTCTGGGTCAGAGTATTGAGATATTTAGGTCAAGGACATCTCAAAATGAACCCAAAATCTGAATATATAAAGGTCAAATTTGACATTTATCGAACGACATTCAGTTTTTTAATTCCGAGAGATTATTGAACACATATCACAACCAAGTATGAATTATGATTATAAATATTTAACATTATACTTTAAACATTTATTGCTAGTTTTTGCCCGCGACTTCGCTAGCTAAAAAATGCTTGTTTTGGGATAAAACGTAGTCTATAGCAGGAGTAATGCAGCTTTCTATTAGAGAAAGAATTTTCATAATCGGTTCCAGAAATAAACCTCTACAAACTCACTTTTCCTCTACATTACATTAGTATAGATTATAATGTATCTAACATAAACAAGTGTAATTTTCTGGTCAAGCCCTAACATATATAATACAATATTTTATTTATTTTATTTTATTTAGCACTTCATATACTTTTGTATACAAACGGACTTATTGCCATAGGCATTCTCTGTTATCATCATTCTCTATTCTCTACTTAATTCTACAATACTCAAATTGCTTATTACAAAACCTAACTTAATATTGAAAATATTATTATCTTTATCTAGGGAGTCTAGAAATACGATTTTTGATTTACAACTTTCTTAAGCAACGTGTATAAGAACTATAAAAGGAATCTTCAGAAATTTATCCTCAAAGGAAGTATTATCTCGGAATGGTATGTGATGAATGATGCTACAATAAATAACCCTTAATCCTTTATACATAAAACTGCAAGTCGCATTGTTTCTTTATGTGTAAATCCGCGTTATTTAATGACAGTTTAATTAAATTTTAAAATGAAATTAATGTGTTATATAATCAACTCTTGATTACTACCACGTGTAGTAATGAGAATATGAATATTTATTGAAAAAAATACAGCATTTTATGCATATACTAGCTTCCGCTCGCAGCTTCGCCCGCGTGAATTTCGGACTTCAAAAATGGAGCCGGTCGCGAACGTTCGAGAATGTTCGTTTTACGAAGCTACTCGCTAGGTGATTCGCTAGCCTCTAGGTGCCAAGCAAGTCGCCTGCCTGTGCGTTCGCGACCTTATATATATACAAAAATAATCCTTATAGCATGATTCAGTATTCACGCATGATGGCTTATTATTAGCGTATTTCATGTATAATTTTGGTGTTTCTATACCGATTTCTATGATTCTTTTTTATGGAATATTTAATAATGTTAACTGTTTTAATTAGGGATGACTGAGAGTGTTATAAACGTAAGAGTAGACAAATATAATGAGAAAGCTTCGAACTGCTAAGCTATCGGGAGTTACACGTGTTATTGTGAGTCAACCATAAAAAAATAGACATATGCTGTCGTGGGATATTTTTTACATAATTTTAAGGAGAACATTTCCGTCATACATGATTTCTGTGTAGCTTTAACCATTAAGGTTGCACACGCGACGGAAGCTTAAAAAATTGAATAACTTCTCCCATTTTCCCAACATTTCCCTTCACTGCACTGCTCCTATTAATTGTAGCGTGATGAAAAGTATACTATAACCAGCACAGGAGTATGAAAAATAATTGTACCAAGTTTCGTTAAAATCCGTCGAGTAGTTTTTGTTTCTATAACGGTTATACAGACAGACAGACAGACAGACAGACAGACAGACAAAAATTTTACTAATTGCATTTTTGGCATCAGTATCGATCCCTAATCACCCCCTGATAGTTATTTTGGAAATATATTTCATGTACAGAATTGACCTCTCTACAGATTTATTATAAGTATAGTATGCATATATTACTGAATATAACCAAATTGATTCGATCAGTAAACGTTTAATATTACTTATAAGAAAGCCTCGATGCAATTTGACAACTAACAAACACACATCACGCATTTATCCCCGAAGGCGTATGCAGAGGCGGAACCAAGACACTCACTTCTTGCCAAGTGTGTTCTGTCCCATGATATGATAGGGGACGAGCCTGTCGCCATATCGAGCACAAATTCCAGACTGATACTGATCAGAAAAATCCAACTATCACTTTGCCGACCCGGGATTCAAACCCAGAACCCCAGAGCACTGCCGTACCGCGCAGTGCAATTTGAAACAGCATTAAAAAATAAACATTACTCAATACAAAACAATTAAAATATTGTCTACATACCGTAAACAATAGACTTTTTACACACTATAAACGATTGCAAAACGTCTATTGTCGTATTAGACAGCCTCTCGCAATATCCCTTACATTTTCCCTAAATAACGAGGAAAATTACCAATTTCCTGTCCTTTTGGATGGTAATTACGAGTCAAGTTGATGGTAAACATAACGTGTTGTAAATAGGATTATCGGGACCCTAGGACGGGAGTCGAACTGGTCCAGGGTCCGTTTATTACTTCCACGTTTATAATGTAATAGGGGATTATGACAGGAATATTCCACATATTTTGTCATTGGTGGTATTAGTAATTAGGTAACAAAATTATTATTAATAAAATTCGATTTTTATGAACTCTTTCCGTTGATATTAAAAGAGTATTATATTATTTTATATATTGAAAATTAATTGAATAAATAATACAAACTGTATAATATGACATGAGATTCTTTGATATTTAAAGATTAATATATAATTTTATATATTGAAAATTAAATCATACAATGAAAAGACAATAACCAGTGTACACTAACAATCTAACCTTCAGAACATGTTGCGGGCGTGAAACATAACTAAACGCACCATACGTTAGAATCAGACGTAAGACATTAGACTTCCCGGTTCTGGAAACGAATTTATGACCGCCAGTACCTCAGCTGCTCCAGGAAATGTAATGCATCTATTATGATTAAATAAAATAGTTGTTTTCTATAAGGATTTATGTTGGAGGTTATTGGAAATAGTGATATGGCTATGTGGTTTTGTAATAGGTTAATTTAAAGGAGATTAAAATAATATAGATACTAATATTTACGTGATTCATTTAGATATTGAAATAGCCTGTTCAATAGTAAAGTTACTGACTGCATATTCTCTGATATTTCTATTAGTATATTAAACATCTAAGTGGTTTCAAAACGTAGATTACATGATGTTACGTGGTTTGTTTTTGCAGATATCAAGGCCAGAGTTATGCATCACGCATCATGAACAGAATACAAATCTATATTTAGCCGTGTTACGTCGAGATTACACGAGATACGATGATAGCAAGTTTTCTTTATTCCGAAGATAAGGTAATGCTATTAATCGAAATGGCAATGCGTGTGAGTGAGCCGACAATACTTTAGTACACCGGCTCAACTTGCCCCGCTGCACTCGGCCAGCTGATCGTGACGTCACAGGTCGCCGACCCCAGCGCACCGTTCAAACGTTCGAACTTCGAAATTGTATCACGCCCGCGTGACGTCACAGCGCGCGCGAGCTTTTTGAATTTGGAATTCGGAGTCTCGTATACCGTTTGTAGCGGCCGTTACGCGCTGTTGCGTGTGCTGAGATCATTTGAAAATTGTTTATTTTTTTCTTTTAATTAGGTACTTTATCGTGGGTCGGTCACTTGGGAATTGTTGATGGGTTGTGTCGGACTGAACTTATGACATTTTTCCATTGAGACTTGTTTGTAGACGCGTACTTGTTATTGCTATTATGTGAACATTTTTTCCTTGAACCCAGTTACTACTAGGTATGTCATTGGCATTGACTGAAATATCATTGTGTAGGATCAACACTTGAATAGAATCGCAAATAGATTTTTGTGATCTCATTTCCTCTCGTGTACGGTGAACTCTTATGGGACTTATCCTTGGAAAACTATATACATTTTTAAACGTCAATAAAAAATTATTTTACATTTTTCAATTGTGTTCAATTTGAAAAAAACATTATTCATATTTCGTTAGTGACTAAAAATAACGTAATCCTGCTTCAAGCGAGCACCATACAAAACCATTGCATTAACGAGCAAAAAACACCAACAAAAAGTCCTAACATGGTCCTTACCACACCCACGGCTACGTCATAGTTCAACGTCCCCGCGAGCTTGCCATCACATTCAAAAACCTCCAAAACACAAGGCTCTAGTTCCAAATTTGAATTTTAATCTAACGGCCCGCGTCATGGGTGAACGACCGCGGTTGCCCGAACTAACGTTACCGTACAAAAATATCTTTGCGTCTCATCAAACTGTAATTTAGACGTTGTATTAAAAGCGATAAAAGTTAATTTCGTTTGGCAATTAATATGAATAGCTACATCGATATTTTTGCAAAGTAGAATCGTTCGAAATTCGAATGAAGTGTTCCCGAAATAATTTTTATGATAGGCAAAGACAAGTTCATTTTATGAAACAGTTGAAATGGTAATAGATTAATAGGAAAGAAACTTTTTAAGAATCTAATTCGAAATCATAGACAAACATTTTTCATAATATTGAAAAGTGATATGATCTATGGATTCATCGACGTCTGTTTTGCATCCACGAGTTTCCTACACATTGAAACATGATTTATTACAACAAAATATTTTAATTATATTGTAAATACCGGGGAAGCCGCGTGCACATTATGAATGCATAAATCATAACTATTTTTAGCTCCTTGTAGCTATATATTAGGCGGCATTATTATTTATGGATTTTTTTCTTTTTAGTTGTCTATGATTATTTGATTGAGCAAATAAAGACTATACAAGAGACCATAGTACAATATTATAAACAATAAGAGTGCGCTGACCGCGCCACGAGTATTTATATCAAATTGACAAACACAGCGACGAAAACGACTGTATTTATAAACAAAATATATTTTATTTATTCGCGTAACTTTATTCTTGGTAATAAAATTAGTGTTGAATAATTGTTATTTAATCTTGAATAAACAGGTCTTTATGGTTAATAAAAAAAAAAAAATTGGAAGTTTGAGTTGCTTTCTTAGCCTCTGACAAATTTAAAAACAGCGTTCCAGCCAGTGGTAAGGTCTCCAAAATCTTTATGCTTTAGATCTGTGGTCTTAGTATTGTGGTCATGGTATATATTTAATTTAATTAAATTAATTCTTCATATAATAAAACATTTAGGTATCTGAAGACAATGATCTTGTATCACTATAAAGAAATAGAAACGGATCGTATTAATTTCAAATATAATTTTATATTTAAAATTGCAATGTAATATATTCATAATGGCCTGTGCTATAAAATAATGCGAAAAATTTGTTAAATATTTAGAGGTAAACTCAAACACCACTGAACACTTTTGGATGAAATTAAGCAAATAAATTTAGACCACATCACGGATTTAGAGAAGTGGAAAACAGATAATGTTTACTTATCATCTCAATATACATACTTCTGTTGACCTTAAAATGATTTATCTCATAACTACGACAAAGCAACGCGAGTAATGACAAATCAATCGTCACGATATGACGTCACAGGCCAGTAGGTGACGTCACTCATGGCCAGAATTCTGGTGATACATACATCACATAGGATTGCATAGAGGATTTGGGTTACCACAAAGTTAATAGGAAATTAATTACTAACCATAACATAACTAGGACGTGGTGACGAATGAGGAATAATAATTTACTTTTGTGTCGATTAGCTGAGAAACGAGGAGTCGGGAGTTCGATTCTCGCAGAGGCAAATTTTTGACAAATTGATGTTGGTGATTCTGTATGTGGCAGTACGTTGTTATAAAATAAATCTTAGTTATAAGGCATGTCAAAATTATCTTGATAATTTTACTGTTTAAATATCATACTTTATGTAGAGCTGAAGACAGTTTTCAACAATTAATTGGTCTCTCAAATAAAGGGAAATCACAAAGTTTGCTGTTAAGTGCGGCAAAGTTAAAAAATTTGGCAAAGTTGGTGTTTATGGTTCGAAACGATTACTTACCGTGGGACGACTACTTTGATCTATAACCCTTTGAAATTTGATTACGTAATAGGAAAAAAATCATACCAATATTAGCAAGAACTCTTAACTAAATTTTTTATCAACAAATATTCAGTTCCAACATGCCGGCATAATTGTGCCGACTATCACTCCACTTACCGTCAGGTGTAGTGGGGCTACTTAACTACTGAACTGTGCCAGTACAAAAAAAATAAAGATATTGAATTGACTTTGATAGTAACTAAGTACTATACGTTATTGTGCAACACTTATCTTCGATAACATGCACTAACACGTGCCTCACGTGCTGACGTATGACGTATTGTGACGTGACCTGACGTGATATGACGCGGATATCGTCAAATTTCATCAAGCTAGACAACCTAAATCATATTACGACTTAGGCACGTTCAAATCAGTGATTTTTCATGTCGTCCTAACATTCCTAATTTTTTTAACACGTAGTTACCCGTGTTTAACATTTGTGCCTGGTATTGTGATATGTTTTCCCTTGCCATGCATCTTGATATGGAAGCAGTATGGAAGGGTCCATATAACCCGATTTTTGCCGGCTTCTCTTTTGCAATTCATGTGATAAATATTATTAGAACGATTTGCAGACCGCTTTGTATGAATATTAATACTATATTATAATAATGCCTCTATTATATTGTATCGAGTCCCCTTTCGCCACTAGGTATATAAATTTCACAAAATGCACTATTTGCGTCTTGTTTGCACCTTACGGAATAATTTGTGAACGGATTTTGCATGCGCACAGCAATGCTTAACACCAGATTATAAGTGGAGTACCAAATACGAGTAATATCGATTGAAAAAAGACAAAGTTTCAATTGGTCTTGGTGTTGGATTTGTTCGGGCCGGCCGGGCCAGGCGATACATTCATTACGATATTACTGGACTCTGCCAGAGAAAAATCAGAACGAATCAGAAGAAATCAGAATTATTCCGTATGCCTATTTGTCTATATAAATTATAATCAATTTGTACTTGTGTTCAAAAAAATATTTATTAGTGCGAAATTAATTGAGTCATGTACTACCTTTATTTTGTATTTTCATTATTTGCTTGTATGTTTATTTTACTAAACTACTACTTTAAAAGTACAAAATTTTACTCAAATAATTTTCTCGTTTTCTAGAATCGTATATCAATAAAACATTCAACGTATCAACAAAAAATCTGTAAAATTAATCACTCGCTTAAAACTAATATAAAAACATCTTATAATGTGTACATTACATTGTTTTAATGTTTAATCTCACTCTCGAGCTCACCCTAAAACAAGTGAAGAGTGACGTCATGGTACATGAATCTGAGAGTGAATACCGTTTATTATTTGTGTAAAAGTTATCACATTTTATAATAAATATTTTATAGATAATTTCATTAGAATTTTAATGTCACCGTACTAAACGAAATAAGCTTCTAGAAAACTCGGTGTCTATTCTAGGTTTAAAAACAGTAAAAATCAGATCAAAATGTATTTGCAATTCCTAGACTAAATAGGAGAAGGAGCGAAAGCTATTTATCTAATATCCGCACTAATGACGTCACTATGACGCCACGCCTGATGACCCTGAGAGCGAATTTTGAAATTTTTGATCATAACCCAATTTTTTGTTACGATTGGACCGTTATTTGTGTCAAGGTCGTCCGTCGAGTGAAACTGTTTCATTAACTTTCTTTTTTTACGCCATAAATAGTGGCCAGTATCTGAAGGCGAAAGAGACAATTCTAGAAGATTTAAAACGGGTTTAAACTTCTAAGACTGGCACCTTGAAATTAAATTCTATTTTTAAAATTTGTAATGACTATTCTAAAATTGTACGTGCAAAATTTTGGATGACGTAGAGTTGATAGAATCCCGCCATCTATTATTCATGAAAAGAACTATCCAGAACACCGTTCTGCCAACATGAAGGTGAATGAAACTTGGAATTAATGCCCGACCTTGAACCAGCTATGACCAATTTACTCATTCGGCATGATTCGCGCGCTGACGAGCCCGAAAATTGTTTTAACTGATATGACACGACGGTTTTGCGTTGCAGAGGTGAACACACGTAATATTGCCTCCTTTTTATTAATGATACAATCTTTAATGGCATAAAAATTATAACCTGCAATGGCGCGTAACACTGCTAAGAAGACTTTTTTAAGGAAATAAGAATAACATTTTGAGAAAGTCCGGGAGCATCTCATCACTCTGTACCAAGTGGCTGATAGCAACCACATGATACTCTTTAACGACTTTTCATAATAAGGAGAAGATCGTGATAAACGTGATTAACTGGTGGTGTTTCTGATGACATCTTAATTACTGGACAAGATAGTTAGTTCAATAATTCGGTATAATGTAGTCACTATGTTTATAGAAATTAGGTACTCTTTCTTATAATAACTACCCACATATAATTGAAACTCACGTCCATACTATAAATCCTCCTTAAACCACAATAAAGCCTAATCGGAATAAATAAAAAAAAAATACCCACACCGTTCAATTCTTTTTAAGCGCCATTCGAATTTCAAATACTTTGAACTCTACCATACCAAAAGGAGCCAAGTGCCATGAAAAGAACAATTACATGGTTAGAATAGCTCAAAAGCGAAACGTGACAAGTGCCACATACCTTGACTCACAAGTCAAAGTGCACAGGCGACGTGGTAAAGTGCATTCACCCCGCCAAAACTGACACGTGCATGGCCCTTCGCGTTAAAACAACGTATATCCACTAGAGCTGGCGATCAAAACAACACCTAATTACTGCATACTAGAGATCAATATTGCTGGCTTTAAAGCGAAGTTAGAGGTGTAATGACAAATTCAGATTATGCACGCGTCAATTGCATATTAAATGGAGCAATGTTTGGTTATATTTTAAACGTTGAGATAATTTTGGAAATCTATTATGAGATACCACATCCACATTTTAATATATTATTATAGCATTTTTAAAATATAGAAATACATGACTTTATGGACTTTATAAGTCTTTAAACTATATAGCTATATATAGGTAATAAGTATGTACTCTTCATTAAAGCAATGGCCAGAATATTCACAAAACGAATAAACTTAACTACATCCACAAATCGCTCAAAAGTGCAGCAAAAGCACAAGACAAATGTCGTGTTAACCCAAATCAATGTGCAATTAACACAAATTCGTAACAATGTACCTTAGCGCGTCATGTGGAAAATTATTTATTATGTAGGGCACAAACATTTAAATGCAATTGGGAACGCGGGTGATACCAACACTGTCAATAAATTAACCGATTGCTACATTCTTTGAAATTGTGAGGTTTTGCAGGCCGGCATAGGCAATAAAAAATGTTTATGGATAGTGCTAATGCTGGTCGAATGTTGGCTCGGACGCACAACACATTGTCGATTTCGTAATCTAAGACAATGTATATATATCCGTCTTAGAGGATTTACGTAGTCTGTGATATTTAGTACCTCTATGTTATTTACATTCCATTTTTAAATAGTAATGATTTGAAAAAAAAATATGTTCAAATATGGAATGATCAGTAAGGTTTGGCTTCATGTTGGTAGTAGTAAGTAACTATTTCAAAAAAGGAAATACTTCCTCAATTGGTACAATATGTTCGTATTAATACATTAAGAAGAATTGAACTAAAAAGGAAACCGGGTCAAGGGCACTAAAGATTGACCTTAAAAGGCATCCGGCGTCAAACAGCTTTGAGTATGAAGACCCAAAGCCCCGAATTTGTACTTCCATGGTCTAACCCAGTCTATCTCTGTCATTAGGTATTATTTTGTAAAGTCAATGGTAATTACACATGCTACCCGCCAAGACATACATACGCCTCGTTCTAAAACGTCAAGCTTCAATATTACTGAAAGAAGAATCAAATATGGAGGTTTTAGTTAACATTAGAAAATTAGTCCTGTTGCTAAGGCATTAAAGTCCAAGGTCTCATCATCATTGTCTATTGATAAGCCTGGCCGACAAGCCTCATGCCCTTTAATATTTGCCAATGCAATTTCCTCAACTAATCAGTGAATGCAAACATTGCACCACCGGGAATAATATTTACTTGCGCTATAAAAATATGGATCAGGGATCAGGACGTTTGATAAAGTTATGACTAAGCTCGAGGTATCAGGTAGACTTTAAAATGTAAGTGATAAGGGTGTTTTTTGAATAGCTGTTTTTCCCACGACTCTATCTATTCAAATGTATAAAGAAGAAAGTGTTGTATATAAGTCTTTCGATTCTGCTACTAGCCCCAAAACGAATTTGGATCAACTTTTTTAGTGTAGGAATCGAACCCACACACTCTCGTATCAAAGCCCGAGCCACTGAAACATCGAGACTACTAAAATATGGTGATGAAATGTGTCGTGTGCGTTGATGGCGTACTTCATCTACTTATTAATGAGTCATGCTAAAGGTCATTGGTCTAGCGGCAGCGTACGTGAGTTGAAACCCGTCAGATTCTGGGTTCGATATCCGGATCGGGCAAAAAAATATCTTTTGATACCACAATACACCAAGTTGAAATTCCTGCGTTTCTATCTAACCTTTTAGCGATAAAAGCGTGTATAATGCTTCTATATTGAAACAATACACAAAAAATGAAAAAAAATATCATAATTCAAAATAATACTATAAAATAAAAAAGAAACAAAATATAGCAACAACGCCATCTATTATCCTCGCGTAGAAACAAAACATGACCTAGCGTAGCTCCAGGCGACACTAAAACGAAACGTAATGAGGTCAACGACCCACTATTGTTTCCTTGCGATTGCTACAAACTGAATTAAGTAATTTCTATTATACTCATTGTGATAACAAAAAACCTAATATTATCGCGTCGCGCACTTTGGATGTAAATATACATTAGTTTTCCTTGTTTACAATAAATATGATAGACCGACTGCATTAAAAGGTAAAAGTTATTAAGACTGAGACTGGGGACATTACAGATCACTTGAAAATAATGACTCAGCATAACAAGCATAGAGACAAGTACTGTTTTGTAATTTGATTGTTAATAGCTAACATCAAGTGACCCCAGCTCAACCCGTCTTAATTAAATTTATAATCCCAAACCCTAAAAGGATATTTTTGATAGATATTATTCTGCATGCTAAAATAACGCTCAAACCACATACCAAGAGATAGGAATGGTGTGATTTTATTGGATTAGTAGACTCTACCAAGTAGAGTCCAATTAAATTTCAAAGAATGTTTAGTACTTATGACGTCACTGGGAGAATCTTCCTCTGATGGTTGTACATACTATAAAGTGGTACAAAGTAGAGTCAAAAGGATTATTAAATACTATTGATATCTCTACCAATTGTAGAGTACAAATAAATTTCAAAGTATAGTATTTTTGACGTCACTGGGAGTCTCATTCTCTAATGATTGTACATACTATAAAGTGGTACAAAGTAGAGTCAAAAGAAAATTATTACTGAATATTATTGATACCTCTACCAATTGAGGAGTACTAATAAATTTCAAAGTATGTATAGTAATTTTACTTGGATAATCTTCCTCTAATGATTGTACACACTATAACGTGGCACAAGGTACAAAAGAAAATGCAAAGGACTATTGATCTTAGATTGGGAATACCTAGTACTTATAAAAATCCGTACATCAATAATTAAAAATACCGTACATCAACGTACGTACATCAATAATAATAAACACTTAAAAGTCCAAATCTAGTCTCTGTAATTATATAATATAGATCAAATATTTATCCTTCCAAATATAATGTCACGACAATAGAAAATAATTCTTATCTAATCTTGTCTATGATTCAGACTGGACTTAGACAACAATGGCCCATGGAAAAAAAAAACAGATTGTCTATGACGGTTTCACATGAAGCGTATCGTAATGATTTAAACATAAGCTCATACTTCCGTGGCAAGACTTGTTTCAGGAACGAGAGGTCGCGGTTCGACTCCCGCAGCGCAATGTGATTCGCAATTCGGTTCAGAGCAAAGCATTTTGAACCAAAAACCTTTGATTTCTGGTATTTTTTAATGTAGCGTATATTAAAATATAATTTATACTTTACTCAAAGATAACTGGGTGTAATTGTATTATAATACGACTTCAATGCTGAGGTCTCGGGTTCGGTCCCCAGGTTGGGCAAAGTGACATTGGGTTTTTCTACTCAATACCAGACCAAAGTCTGGAATTTGTATCCGGTATTTCGATGGGCTCACCCATTATCTCATCATGGTACCATGGGCGGCTGCTATTTATACCTCTACCTATCCTCCGTATAAAAGGCGTGTATATATGTGTCTATAAAACGTATATACACAATATATGTATTCTAAGAATATACTAATACGGAATACATTAAGACGCAGTTCGGTCTCCAGTCGGGCTGACAGGCGCGGACATAAAATTTGACGATCGCCAACTTGCGCAATAATCTAGGCTAGGCTATTGGTGGCACAGTCCAGTCTACAACTTTAATAACCGTAGACAACCTATATGACTATTATATTAGGAAGGAGTGCTCTACAATTTAGCATGCTGTTTTCTCTATGATCAAAAACACTGTGAATTTGGTATATTCGTCCATGAGCTGTTAATTTTAGCAAGCATATAGCTTCTACGGTTAAAAAGTTTACGACAATATGGTCCGTGTTCTATGAAAAAATTATAAATATCCTAAGAGGAAAGTGAAAATCTCAAATAAATACCTCTAATAGAGTTAGCAGCTTTCTTATCCATGAACATGCCAGATATAGGGCCGAACATTCCCTCGCTGCTGCCTGGTGGTGGTGACGTACTGTCAGCGACTGACCCTGACGTGATGTCCATACCCATTTGGTTATGCATGACTCCAACCTCCGTGTGTGGTTCTCTCTTCAGCTGCATGGTCTGTGGCATCGTCTGCTGGTGCAGCATCGTGGACGCAGACGAGTGACCACCGTGCTGGTCAGGCGGCCACTGAGACCCGAAAAGCTCGTGGAACTGATTGTTGTTCATCGTTCGAAATTCAAATCCCGAAAAAAGTTTTTATTTTTTATTTTATTTTTTTATAAATTCAAGTTATTTTGGGCCAGTGATTATCTTCAGCGAATCGAATTCGCATTGCGGCTAAGCACTAGTATCACTGTGGTGTTCCTTTTTTGAAAATTTTGTTCGACTATGTCGTTAAGGCAACTGTTTCGCGTTTGTTATCACCATAAGATATTTTCTTGAAGAAAACTTTATGGCACTTCCCAGATTGATTCAACTATGTTGATTGTGTCGAGCACCGTTTTGTTGTATATTTTAACTGATATATATATTCCGGCCGAGGGGCGATGTGAGATTTCTTTTTGCGAAATTTATTTCTGGTATTATCTTTTTGAAGAGTAACAAGTTTTTTGGCATTTTGTCTCCGTGATTTTGTTTGTTTCTCTTCCTTTCGTCTTAAAACATTCTACGTAAGGCACTATTTTTTACAAATATTTTTTTTTATTGTAACTATTCACTTGTTCCCGGTGCAATACTGCTTCTTTATCTCTTTATCAAAAATTTGCCAAACACAAAAAATCTGTAAAGAGAAAATCAAGGCAGAAAGAAGGATTTATTCAAATTTTAAAAATATTTTAGATAAAAAAAATTTAGTGCCAATTAGAATGAAAGTTTTTTTTTTTTGTAAAACGATTTTAGCTAACCGAACACCAATGCTCAATTATCTAAAATCTAGTTGTACGAATTTACGTGAAACACAAGATTTAAATTTTAAATTTAGAATTCGTTAGACGCCACCACGTTCCATTTTTAAAAACTGTATTTTGTCACTGCACTTAAAGGCACTGTCACTTGAATATAACAAACGCGTTCACCTCACTGGCTGCAAGAAAAAATTTGTACGTTGTAATTTTGTACTATAGGTTGTGCATAACTCGGCTGTGCGACGGCAACTGGCAAGTCGGAAGATGTTGACGCCAGAGCGGCCCGAACGTTACTGACGCATTGACGAATCTTCGGCCAGGCTCACGAAAAAATTATATATTTTTTTCATTCGAACCGAATAATCAACTTAGCTCATAGTGATAGTTCAGTCGCCCCGACCGTTTGACGGGAGAAAATCCTTCGAAAATCATCTTTAAGGGAAAATTCCTTCACGTACACATTACGTAGGGCGCGTACCGTCCAAATTAAAAATTTAAAGTTGAAAAATGTGTACAGTTACCGTGTAATTAAGAAACAAAATTGCCCGTCACACCGCGCGGATCCTAAGGCGAGGCGCGCGTGTGTGTGTGCGTCGGTGTGTGCGGACACAGCGGCGCGCGCACACAGACGCGCCGGCGTCAACCGGTTCATTGACCCCGGGACCCAAACAAAGTAGATTTCGGTGAAATGCTGTTGAACTCTAGTTTTGAATGTGGAATCGCTCGGTGTTACGTTGTCGCTTCATGGCGAATTTTTAGCGATGGTCTGTAGCGTTCCAAATTCAAAAGTTTTGATGTTCTGTCACAATCTGATGATAACGTTTTTTTCTTTTTTTTTGCGCAATCAACGTTTGAATCAAAAGAATAGGATTCAAATATTGTGTCGCGAATTAAAACATTTTCATAAACAATTGTCGATGTGCGTTATGCTCGCTTTAGCCATTAGTGTTAACAGGTCGTTGACCCCGGAAAAATGAGTTGTCAACGATACATAAAGTTTGCAATATATTTCTACATTACACCTTTCAATGTGTTATTGTTTACATTATACTACCACAGAATGAAAGCTGCATACTTAATTTTATTTCCCACCATTACATTTTAACAAATTAAATATTCACACAACCTATACGTACCTATTAATATTATTTAAAACTTATATACAGTTATATCATTCTTGGCTTCAGACTTGTTATAACTATCAAGAAGTTCTATTCCAATAATAGCAACTCCACACTCACCAATACACGATATTTTATAATAGCTATTAAATAAAATAAAACGTTTTTAATTATAATATTAGATACATTTATACTTCATTCAGTTAATTAAATGCTAGGCTCTTTTAAGTAATAAAATATTGGTTGATTTGCAAAATTTGAAAAAAGAACATTTATGCCTGGCATAGAAAAAAAAATGAAAAGCAAATAACCTGCGGAAGGAGCCGCCGACCTTGCGTAGAGAGGGACGGAAGTCGTGACGTCACATACATCAGTCTCGCTCACTCTCGTGGGCTAACGACCTATCGATTTTAGACCACGTGCTATTAGCACTTTATCTATACAATTATATATCATCACGCTATGTGATAAGGTAGGCGATAGGGTTGGAAGATGACTGACGTTCAGGAATTTGTGAATGAATTTAATTTGAAGTAGCAATTGTATTAAGGTGAAGGTCATTCTCCAGTGTACCGGTCTACTGCGGCAGACAACCACACCCACAACTTGATATAAAACTTCGGGTTAAATAAAACTTAAGGTTACTAAGGGTATTCAGAATATTGCCTAAAAATCTAATTGGAATTTTCCCAATTTCCTTTATTAACAGTGGTTTAATCCATCGAATACTCCGAAATATATCTAAATTCATTGAATTGTGCGTATGATATATTTTTGATTAATTGCTATCAACTTCCTTTATATCATGAACGGACGTGACGGCATAACGAATATTCTAGATTTTGGTAGTAAGCACTATGGAGTCCAAATTATTGTCGAACAACAGAAAAAATTTCAAACCTCGTCAGACTGAAGATGAAGAAATTTCATTTCTCGCAACGAACGGTAAACTAACAGCTTTGCTTGTATTCTAGATAAACAACAATATTAGTAGAAATCGAACAAATCCTTTCTTTCCTCAATTCCTGTTCTATATTCCTGCGATATATTTCATATTATGAGTTACATTATTGAAATCTCTTGCTCTGGTTGGATAAATTATTCTGCTGGTCATTGTCACTACTGAAAAGGTGCGTTCCTCATACTACAAACCTCTTTAAAAAAATACTTTATACCAGCCAGTTACAATTTCAATTTAAAAATGGAATTACATAGTGCCAACTTCACAAAATTTAAGATGATGAAAACTTCATGCCAGTATGTACGTTTGACTTGAGTAAGCGTTTTTGACAGCGTCTCGTGTCAGTGAACCCATTGCATCATTGCACAATGCTGAAATGCTCGACAATGCATACGTCAAAACACAATGACATAACGGACTTATAAACTCACGTCTACGAAGAGCGTTATTTTTAATCTATCATTGTGGCTTAGTGTGAGTGTTCTTAAGTGGTAGGACGCTATAAAGTATCTAGTGGCAGCGTATGTACTTGGGTTGTGAATCGTAAGATTCTGCGTTCGATTCCTAGTTTAGGGACATAGAATTGTGTTTATCGATTAAAAAATTGTACCTAACTTATTTGGTATTTGTGCACGATATGGCAATAGACTCGCACCTATCACATCATGGGATGGAATAAGTTTGGCGAAATATGCATTTAACTTTTTACTCATAGGGAATTAAATATAATATTATTTAGAGGTTTTCCTCTGCTCGAGCTAAGCTCGGCATTTAACTTTTCATTCATATGGAATTCAATATAATATTATATTTTATAATATAATTATACATATATATTAAAATAGTAATCATAAATTATTGGTAATATATAATGATATATATATATGATATATTACCAATAATTTATTATTATTCCCACGCGATAATTTTAGAAGAGACATAAACACGAAATGGTGATATCAATATTTTCCAAAGCTTAAATTCACATTCAATTATAAAGCCGCGTTTATATTAAGCAGTATGCGCTCATCCTAATACTAACTGAAACACCACCAGTCCGAAGCAGACAATATAACTTACAATAAACTAAGTCGACCGTGCAGAGAATAAAGGCCTTTACAAAATTTCAGGCCTATGTGTAAATCAATAACTTGGGGTAAACGAATTGTAGAATGGAGTCCATGAGAAAATGTATTGTCAGACGGCCTTGGGACAGATGGGGCGACGACCTTCGAAATCTGCCAGTGACTGGACGAAACGGGATAACTCAGTGGCGCGATACTAGCTCGCCAAACAATTGTCTATTGTATGAATCATATTCATAGATATTAGAGCTTAGAGGTAAAACTAAAATTTGAATTTGGAATTGTGATTTTTAATACTGGCCAGTTAAAAACATAAGGAAAAATAAAGCCTGAACATAAATCTGTTGAAAATTTTGAATTTAGAATTGCATTCTGTACCTGGCCATTTATCTGTAACCAGAAGGAAAATTTTAATGTAAAAAAATATAATAAGTATGTTGTATATTCGATTATCAATTATTTCTGATGAATTTGTAGTCATTAGTTTTAGTTTCCCTGACATTTAATTTTATTGCAGTCAGTAACAATTAGATTTTATAGTTTAAACTGTGTAAAAGTTTTATAGAGTCTGATATACTATAGTTACAATCAGATAATAAAAGAAAGAAAAGCCTCATTCGATAAAAACAAGAATGTTTGGTATTTATTTTATTTCAGTTACATAATATAGTCTGGTTTCTTGTAAACAGTGAATTTATATATTATAGTAATACAGTAAATTAAGTTTGCCTATCGGTAAATACTGCCTACAATTTCAAATCAGTTCCTACTCTAACTGCTCGGCTGCTTTAAAATTTATTCAATACGTCAGTATTTTAAACCATCGCGAGTTATTTAGAGAATATGCACAGCCCCACATGAGTAACCAATAAATTCACCACGCCAGCAAAGCCGCGGTCGGAGGCTAGTTAAAATAAGAATAAAAGCTGACCCAGTTAAACACATTCTTATTTTAGACGCTTACATCTACATTATTTTTGTAAGGGCGCAGTAAACTTTACTTTTCATTATTATTTCTTTAGAAATATTACTTATGAGTACTCAGGTTAAATCGTCAGTGAATTACTATGTCTTCATAACTATATTATAACCATGTCCGTGTCTCTGACTCACTTTTTATTCCAAAAATTGAATTTGCTTTATAATTTACTTATAAAAAGAAGAATTATTCGTATAAAAAATAAATATTATAATATTTTTCATATTTGAATTTCAAAATTTATAAATAGAACTATAGAGACGGAAAAAACCCATTCATCGAACCGTTGATATGTTAACGGACCAATGTTCGTGCGTCGGAATCGATTCGAAATTCAAAAATCCTATTAGGCGAGCGTAATATTCGAATTTTAAATGGAATTTGAAAAAAGATTTTGAGTTTTAACTGTCCACCACATCGCGACCACGCGTCCAACTGGAACATGCAGTTTGAACTCGCCATGACCCTTTTAGACACACGGTCAGCAGGAGAACTTCTTGCGTAACAAAAAGTTTAAAGGACTTGTGTTCTATACTAAGTTGATCATACATTGTGGCCAAGATTAACGACACTATTTTTGAAATTCGTCAAATGCCAATGGTAAAAAAAATGGTTACATTTCTTGAGAAAATCGTGAGTTTTACAGTGATGCGAAATAATAATATTTCATACACGTGAACAAAGTATTTATAAATTCAAGTAGCACAGATATAAGATAAACATTTATCTGTCATATTAATCTGACATTCAGGCATTAAAGGACTCGTTATATAACATTAGTCATTGCAGTTTACAAAACCGCTGCATTATGCAGGCAAAGCGCAATCTTTATCGAACTAAAACATCGACTGAACAAAATTATGCTTGCGCTATCAGATGCACTTGGACGTAAGGAGACAAGAGCGTAATACTAGCGACTGGGGGAGTACTTAGGGGTGTTTGTGGGCTAACCCACTGTACTAAATACCCCCAATCGGGGTGACTGAGTTTCAATTTTTAAAGGTTACTAGAATGATCTATTTCAATGTGTATTTTTAATTTTCTGCATTGATATGAAATATTTAAGAAGTTGTAGCAACTATGCAGGGTTTAAGAATACCATAGCTCAATGTTGCATATCATAATAATGACAAATAACGCTGATTCATCAATCATGTTCACGGATAATCGTTTCCAAGAGTTAAAGAAAACATTAACAGTGCATACAATCCGCTCTACTCATATTACTTTACCTTACAATGTGATGTCAAAATGACCCGGCCCAGTGGCCTTTCGCATATAGGTTTCACGTTAGGCTGAAAATGTCTAGATTCGTCCCCTGGAAAGTATCATCTGGGTCCGCCCTTGTTGAGAGACTAATATATCGCCGATCGATATCGCCTCAGCGTTATCTCGGCCGAAATTGCCGAAAGTTCGTCGCACGGCCGTCGAACTCCAAAATTGCGGGTTCAACGGCACTGGTCTAGCCGACCGGCCGCGAGCGTTGGCGATGCAATTCGCGAATGACGATTTGAATTTCGAATCTTGTTTGTCTGATTGGTTCCGTCCGGCGGATGAAATTTGAATTTGGAACGATTTTTGAAATTTGAATATCGACCGATGTTGGCACCACCAGTTCATTAACATAGGTTTGGCTTAATTATTGATTATTTTATTGCTGCCGAATGATAAACGGCCGAATTTGATTTGAATAGATCTTACATAAAATCTCCCGTACAAAAATCGTGATATTTTATTGTCGTCACCGTCGCGCCATGCTGCCATAATCACGTTAATCAGAATATTAAATAGAACGTTACAATTTTGCGTGAATTACTATTATTATTGATATTATCTGTATTCAAGTATGTAGGTTGTTATTATGTAACCTAAATTCGTATTAATTATGAACCGTTATACTACTTATATTTGTCTCTAAGAAAAATACAAAGAAATGTTACCAAGACATATAAAAATAATGAATGGTACATTTTGTACATGAGCATTGATTTTAATTAATTACTTAGATATTAACAATAAACATTGTATGCTAATGTGATTGACAATACGAAATAGACAACAGTCGCCTATACGAAACGTTACATACAAAAGTACTCTGCTTGCTAAGTTTTCACTGACGTGGAACAAATTATAAATACTTTATGGTTATGACCTAAGGAAGCATAATAGACAGAAAATTGACGTTACTGGCCACTACGAAGTTTTTGAAAAGAAGAAAACATATTCAAAATCAACAAATCTCATAAATCGAACACGACTAATTAAATATCGAATAGTCTGGGATATCTTAAATCATATTAAGAATATAGGACACGTTGTAAATAGCTGATATAGAGCAATGATTGAGGTGTGGGGCGTCGCCCGGTTAGATGGAGCGTCGACCTTTGCTTTAAACTGGATAAGAAGATCGCAGTCGCGCGTTCTTCAAGATGCCTAGTATTCCAGATACGTGTATTCCAGAGATTAGTATATCAGTATTCCAGATTTTTTTAATTTAAAGCCCGTGATTGACTTGACCGTGGTCGATAGTTTCTGATACCTTGACTGATCTCTTGTAGTACAAGGACCAAAAAAAATTGGTGTGCCGCTTAGTATCTCCTCACCGTTCGCTATGCGTAAAATAATTTATCCAACCTTTGCAATTTAGTTAAAGTATGCAACCTCTTTGGACGGAATACTGGCATGTTACCCTTGCTAGAAACGGAAATAAACCTGTCATTCTTTTTATAAAAATATATTACGTCATTCAGTTCTTCGTCTATCCTCCTGATATTTTTAATATCCTAATTCCTTCGTTACTTTTCCTCCCCTTCGCCGATCCTCGCACCTCATCCTGCCGCATCATCCGTGGACGGCAACCAAAGCATTGGCTGGCATCCCCGACCTCCTCTATGGCGTGCACTCGTCATATAGTCTGCAAGAGCAGTGAGTAGTTTCGCGCAGTATCTTACTAGTACCGTCACCCTCCTCCCTTAAGGGGAGATCATATGTGGTGCCTGCTCGGCCTTGTTTTACTTGGCCTATCTTTCCTTTTTCCTTAGTTGGGCTATTTACACACCTATAGTCATCGATGACACTGATATAATCGATTTACTCTCTCTTATCGATAGATCATCGATGGCAATTTGAGAAGCAAAACCCACATATAAGTAACTAGACTTAAAACCCAAAACAAAACACACGAATAAGTCATTATCCATAAATACATCTATAGCATTTGTGGTTAAATATATGGGATATCCATACCTTATTATCAAAATACCAGCTCGACTAATGAAGGGCATAGACCTCGGAATGAGGCCGTTTTGACGTTCAGCACACCAGCACATTAATAAGGTTAATTTTGTGATTTATTTTATAACGGCATTAAAGCTCATTTTGGGTTAGCAGAAGTCGTGATTAGTGCTTCCTCGTAAAATGTTAGGACTTAGGTGAGATTCTAGAACTAACGTCCTATAATGGACTCAGAGTGTCAAGATAAGAACTTGGCTTTATATAAGATGACATGGTACAGCGTTTGATATTATGTCCATCTTTTACTTTTATAATGTACACTGTCATTAATTCGTCAATGATTTTAATATCTTTATTTATTATTATTAATGAAAACTTACAGCTAAAATTAAGACTTTAGATGTATGAAGTTAACTACAGATGGTGAATGATAAATTTTCACATATAGGTACTAGTACAATTAATAGATGAACAGCTAAAAGTAAGGAATCAAAATAAGATATGTTAAGCTACTTAACTTACAGCGTACAACATCTTGGAATGTCTAAAAGCATTTAAATAAACCTCACATGTAAGATAGCGTTAAGTCTCGCAGGTAGATTAAGGCTTAAGGCGCTCTGGCCGGAATAAAAGTGGAAGTAACTAGCTCAAGGGCACTACGCTAAAGAAAATGGCGGACCAAAATTCACCTCTGATAGTTTATATTTCGAATACTGGTTCAGTACGATGAAACGCGATTACTATGGCGACCAGCATAGATTTATAAGCTGGTTAGTGGCACCTGCGTCCAATGACTCTCTGCGACCTTTATGGAGGCATGTGTACCTTGCAATATGTACTTCAAGCATAAGATGATAAATGCTGTAATTCAATGTACGATATTTTTAGTTATGTAAGGAATTGGCAAAAATCTAACATCTGGCACAAGATTTAAATTTGGAATAATTTTTGAAATTAGAATTTGTCATTCTTCTGTGTTGGTAGCGCTGCTTATTAACTCACAACGCTGGTTTTGGCAGTTATTTTTATTTATTTTGATTATAGAATCATTTCGGGTCATGATTGCTATGTGTCCGTGCGTAGTTATTCTGCCTTTGTTCTCTTGACTAGACATTGCATGAACGAGGAAATGTCGAATATAATATCTTAAACCCTAAAACAACATGGCGCTGCAAACACAGGTAACCTGGTTTAATTCCGCCAGTCTGGGGCTTTAACACCTACGTTTATTGCTCTGCGGGTCGCACATGTGAGCGCCATGTTGTTTTATGGCGGCATGGCGCCAACTACGGATAATTAAATTTTTGGCTATTTTCTTAATGTTCGTAATTAGGTTTGTAAACATTTTTAAGATCTTGATATAAGATGAACATTGACATGTATTAGGAGTGATGTTTCTTTTTATGATATGCGGTGAACATTGAAATGAGTGATGAATATCAGTTTATTGAGAAATAGGTATATTATGATATGTACTTGACAGTGTTGGTTAATTTGCAAAAAAATATGCCGATGTATTTTATTGAATTCGTGTGAGATTAATGGTAATTTACTTAAAATCTTTTACTGATATTATCCTACCAAAGTGTTCATCGAAATATTACGTATGTAAATTTCTTATGGTTTATTGACGTGTCTCTATAAATAAACTCTTAGTTGTTACATCAACTTATACGATGACCAAATATTTTGTGGATTTTTTTTGACTCTTTGAGGCTATGTCAACAAATTATGGTACCATTATTAAATTTCGGGAATAAATCTTTAGCTTCTTGCGGATTCGGTAATTTAAGGCTAATACATTATTTTTAAAAAAAATATTCTTAATCTTCTAAACCAACCCTTGCTAAAATGGTGAGTCAGAAAATCCGATTCTATTTTTAACTTAACAATAAAAGGGCGTTCGAAATTTAAAATTTCAAAAATGGAACCGGGAAGCTGCTCTCGGGACGATAAGACGGGGCCGGTTCCTTCCACGGCCCACGTGGTGGGTCAACGGCTGCCCCACTGCGCGGAGTTCGCTGAACCGGCGCGGGCACACTGCACCGCGCACGCACACGCGCGCCGCGCTGCAAAACTAACACACGCTGTGATGTGCGCAGGTGACTAATTGTGCTTTTCGAAATGGCCGCGCGGACTCGATCTTGTGTAATACGCCTCAAGACTAAGTTAATTTCTTACGTGTTTTGTATCTCTTAACATTTTCTTCAAATTACCACATATATAGTGCGCATATGGTTCTTTGTAACAGTTTGAGTCAGCCCCCAATAGGTTCCAACGCCCCTTTAAAACACCTGCACTTACGTGTGACGTGTTTGGCATAAAATTATTGTACTTATAACAAAGAGAGCGGACTACATTATATAGAAGCTACTTGAACCTTACACAATTGGAACACTTACAAAGTAAATTATGAAACATAAGTAATTCATCATTGTTTTTATTAATTGACGTCAACATATTATATTCGAAATTCAAATTGAGCGGCCACAGATTCTTATCGACATGTAATTATGCGACCGACCATTAATCTGTGATAACAATAAAAAAGCATGAGTCAACCATTGAGTATAGAATTTTGTCTATGATGACATCAGTGGTATGCCGTTGTTACTATACACTGGAGTCGCTTTTTCATCAATACTGATTAATTTTTACTGTGACAAACAACGCCTAGATGATAGGTCAACATAGTATTCCAAATTCAAATGCTAAAATTATCACTTCTGCTTTTTAATTTTATAAACCAGCCTGTGTCACTATGACTCCAAAAACATTTCCAATTTTACCAACAGGCTTACAAAATCCTTTGAAAATATGCAATAATATTTTTTAAACGTTAGCTATTCGTTCTTACACGCAGCTAATAATACCAACGTCATCTAACAATCTCTAAAACTTCCAAAATTAAATTTCGCATGCTAGCCAATTTTGCCAACATCGAAGCAATAAAACAATTACATCAAACTCAGCAACAGTTCTGCCAACCGTAAAAATACCGCTAGCAATTAATCCGCCAATTTAGCTTTTTCGCACGAAAAATAGCATGTCCATAGTTATTTCAGCCGAAAATATAAAAGTAACGGATGGTGGCCGATTTGTTACGCGCTTGCAGGCTGCATCCATAGCGTGACCATCTGCTGGTAAGTGGTAACGATTGACGGTGGGTCAACGATCCGCCAAGGCCGTGCTATTATTGTTAGAAACCGTGTGTGATTATTTTACCGTCATTTGTGGTTGGATTAAATAGGCAGATGTTGTAGGAATAGAATTTAGATACAAAAAATATTCTACCTATCCTACCCCAGCAACATTTATATACCTTTTACTTAAATTAAATTTTACTGGTCTGTCTGTAGCAAAATAATAAATCATTGAAAAAAATTGCCATTGTGGTGTAATCGGCAATGAAATACTTAAGAATCGCATGTTTGATCCTTTGTATCACAAAATATATTTGTACTGCTCCAAATATTTGCCACGGGTTTGGGTGTGAAATTGTAACACCTTCGTAGTTTAACATAGCATTGATGTAAAGACTATAAATAATGTGATCGCTGGATTTATTTTGTTGAAACAAAGAATGTGACGTAGGCATCTTAAAGAAAGCTACATATCGAATATCTCTCTTTAAGAATTTCTACGGTATGAAAAGTCTACCAATCCGTACTAGGCCAGCGTGGTAGACTTAGACCTTAAACCTCTAATAATAGAGGCCTGTGCCCAGCAGTGCGGCAGTATAATAAATAAAAAAGATATAACTGAGCAAAATTGTAATTACTAAACCCAAATAAAATAAAAAAATCCTGTATGAGCAAAATTGTGATTACTATTTATTGAAACGCAAAATATGATTATGGAAAAATTTATATAACTGGTCGTATTTATAATATTAAGCGTTACTGCATTGTATAATTAGCGAACAAAAAAAATTCCTTGGTAACTACGCACGCTGGTGGTTTCCGCAATGCGTTATCAAAATGAAAGTGCGTTATCGTTGTTTTTCGGAATCCAGACATTCGCCGACACCAATTGTTTTGGCGTTAATCGTCTAGACGGATTGATATGATAACGCTATCACGACGCGACGTGTAGGCAGATGAATCAAATTTTACGTCTACATTAGTGTAGGCCTGATTAGACCGTTTGTAGCCTTTGATTAACTCATTTTTTTATAACATTACCTTTGTTAACTTGGCAAAGACCGGCTTATAAACACCGGACTTTTGGGTGAGCGTAGGCGCTCGCAACCTTTGAAAATTAAGCGACCATGGTGAGGGCAACCTACTTATGGGTTACAAACCTCGACTCAGGAGGATCACTGGGAGAGGATTGGACATCAAAGATTATGAACTCATATCCATAGTATTATATAAAGTTGAAGAATTTCTAAGATAGCTACATTACTCCAGTTCTATAGGCTACTTTTTATACCAGCAAAATATTTATGCCGGAAAAGTTTTCAAGCTATGTTTGGTAACACCAGAATAGGCTTTGTGTGTCTTAGAAAATTGTTTAAGTTTCAACTGTTGTGAGACGAATGCCTCCCTATCTTCCTATGGGATTTATTTCATTGCGGGATGAAGACAAATAAGTTTTCCCTGAGACTCGCCGAGCTTCACCGCTCGGTGTCATAAAATGCATGGCACTACTGATCCTGGCTTGCAAATGCAGTGACGGATGAGAAGGCGGGAAAGTATGATGGCGGATCATATGTTCTAGATATTTCGACAACTAAAAGAATGTCTGAGTATAGAATTATAATTAAAAAATTAACATCGCATAAGAATAACGTGAGAAAGGTCTACACGCTGAAACCAAGCTTATTTACGAAGGAATTAGACTCAATTTTCAATACATAAAACTTTGAAATTTTCTTTGACTGCCTCCGCACAAATGCATATAAACCAACAGTCATATGGAAAATATTTAACAATTAATCAACTATGACTAATAGTAATACTGTGGTTAACGTCAACATAAGTTTTGTGTATTGTTTGCAAAGTTCATTAACATTTAACTTGTATAGTGTAGTTTATTGTGCGTATATTTATTATACAATACTTCGGGTAAGGACAGACTAACCGCTATTACTAATAAATGATCCCAACGGCTTTTATCGATCTAACTCAAAATAGTTAAGCAATTATATTTCAATGTCATTCACGTAAAAAAAAATCTTTACAAGACAATTTGTATAGATTTGGTTGTGAAATAATATTTTGTTAATAGCAAATTCAGTAGCGGTAAATACCCCGATTTATAACATATCTATTATGTATGTAACTTTGTGAAATTTTATGTGTTCTGTGTCTACACCTAATTAATAAATTAAATACAATTATTGACTAGGCTTGACAATTACTAAGTACATTCTATAGATTTTCTCTTTATATAGTAGTTAATCCATATCTGGTTGTAAAACATATGATTATGTTCTTTTACTAAGAAATATAATTATTTATACGATTTTTTTTAGTGTGTCCTAATATCGAAGTAGTCCATTCAGTATATTAAAAATTTCAATTTTGTGCTTATACGTCTGTAATATTTATGTTAAAACACCATAAAATATAAATTATATTTTTTATATCCTTATTGATTTATTGCGCCAGTATAAAATACATTAAGGCGATACCTCAAGGTCCATTTTCAAATCATAAAAAATTTAATATGAAGAAATTTTAAAGGCCGAAATATCCATGATTATTAATTATTTTTACGTTTTTCTTTCAACTGCGAGAACTAATCACTAACTAGACGTGAATTTAAATTCTTTACTTGCCAATACTTGTTTAGTTACCCAGATTAAAGGTAAAACAATATGTATGAAAATGGACCTTGAGGTATCGCCTTAAAATAAAAAATAACAACAGCACTATATTCCATTTTTAAATTCATCTATCCAAATTCAAGCACAGGTCCACATTAAAAAAAAAAAACAATTAAAAAATAATTAAGAAAAAGAAAATAGCAGCTCATTCGATTTTTAAACTCAACTGTCAAAAGTTCAATCACTAGCAAGTCCATGTGCGGGATGTAAAAAACATTTCATTCAGAGCCATTCGTTAAAGCCCCCCGGCCACCCTTCCAAACGACCTCTGGTGACATGGTAAGGCCGTGTAACGACCCCCAGGGTGTTATTTCCCTTCATGTCATTCACTCGGTGAAAATAAACTGTTCTGGATGTACGATTTTACTTCCTTGTGTAAACTTGGAGTTAAAATGTGGAACGTGTAAACAATAATGAGTAGGAGAAGACATTTAAATCTGATTTGTCTTAACTCTAAATATGTGACAAACCAAAGCATTTTACCACTTTCGTTAAAAATAAATATTATGCAAACATTATGAGATAGATCAAGGACTTCGAACTGTTTTTACATTTCAAAGTAAAATGAAGTTGAAATTCACTAAAGCTTTTATACCAAACAAGTTTAAATCCAAATTAAATAATTAAGTAAGATTTGTCCAAAAAAATATATTAAGAAGCCGCGGAAGAATTAGAACACGTCAAAACGTAATAATTAAAATACGCATGAATATTCGTGCAAAATTAAAATAAAATATAATTTCAAAAACAGAACATCTGTAATAAAGTCTGTACGACATAAATCCGCTGTGACGTCGCGGTCGTCGATCTCGCCGGCCGACCACCCAAAACTGACCTACGGCTCACACGTTTCACTTTTGGGGCCAAAGATATTATATCTTGGGGCTAGGCAGAAATTCTGCATGTGACTACATACTTGGCTGCTACACCGGAAAGATAAAATGTACATTTATTAAGTAGGTATAATATGAAACCGAGTATTTTTCTCAAAGCTACATTTATTGTTGAGGTTATTTATTGATTTAACTTGTAATATCAGCTAAGTATCATATATTTTAAGGAATATTGATGTAGGTATAGAAATATATATTTAACAGTTCTTATAGTTCAGTCTAGAATGACATTTAAAAAAAATAACGGCAACTAAAAAACAACACCTTTAATTTTTATTTTTTTAATACCTATTGTTTTGTACTTCCTTGTCAGATCACAGCATAGTAACCCTGTAATATGAATAAACAAATAACCAAAATACTCAAAGTACAGTACGTTCTTATCAGAGTTCAAATGGGGGGTCGACGAACGCGGTTGAGTTGAATGTGCCAAAATACAGATGTCCAGTATAACTTGATCCCTGAGATATTTCCTTATAAAAATGTTGTCATAGGTTTTACGCGATTTTTATGCGTGATACGTTGTCGTTTTGTATTTGACCATAGAGTTTATTATTGCGGAGAATTTTTAAAAAGAATTCAAATAATTTATTCTTTTTTTGAATACCTCAAATAGATTATATTATAGCAATATGCAAAATTAAGCCTTATAAAATCTTATTTTTTAACATTGAACAAATATGAACCTACACTCTCGTTCATAAGTCCCAGTTTCGCTGAGCATATAAACGTCAGGAGCTGACATCATATAGTCGTTAATCTGATGTCATATCGAGTGTTGGGTTTAAAGGCGAGATGCGTGACAAGATGGTTAATACTTAAATTAAAAGCCATTTTTTTTGTTTTTATGCTTCATTTTGGAATAGATTCTATGAACCTATCTATTCGATTGTTTATATTAATTAACAATCGAATAGATAATAAGATCCATGAATCCAGCTCAAAACCCATAAAAAATTATATGTTAAACTGTCAAATTTCTACAAAATGCAAACATTTGAAAGCAGATGTTTGTGTCATAGCGCTACTTCATAGCTGACGTCAGCCAGGAATCGAACCCACACAAGGTCGCGATGTGTTCTCGAAATATTCCGAACACCGTGACGTCGTGTGCGTTGACCTTTTACGGAAGGGTTATGACCGTTATCAGTCGAATTATAAAAAAAATACGTTATCAATTTCAGCAAATTGTTGCCAAGGAATGTTTTGATAATTCTTTGCTATACAATTTCTCAATGGCGGAAATGTTACTAAATAATTTTATTAGCGCCCTGAGTATTAACTTCTAATGTAATTCTATTTAATAATAAACATAAATGTTAGAAAAAATGTTATTCTACTTAAATGTTTGATAAAAATAAACTCATCAACTTTTGAATGATTTTATATGAAATTTGCCATGCTGTTAGACTAAGCCTTGTTTTAATAATTTACTTTTGAACCCGAAAGAGCTATTAGCGAAACACTTATTCAGGCATGTTGCAAAAAGGACTTGGGCTTCGTGCTCTGCTTGACGTCACACATATCTGGAGGGCCCTTTCCACGGTATTGCGATGCTATACTACCGAGATGCTATACTGTTGACATTGGACAGTAAGACCGGTAAAACCAACATAACCGTTCCACTAATCCCCCAAGTGGTGGGACTGAAAATTTTTTTTTAGTTATCGTGGTAAAAATTCTTCACAGACATTATCCGCCGTGGTACTCGAACCCAGGATGACCTCACAAGTTATATGTGTTACCACTAGACCAAGGAGACGACAGCAACAGCTTTTACCACTGAGCATTATTAGACTTATGTCTCAAGATTGAGAGCAATGGAGTACCACGTATTTGCAATGTGATGTCCAAGGCGGTTCATAGACCATCGTCATCAGGCGACTTACTTGCCTTGTCATTCATACATACATAACATCACGCATTTTATCCCCGAAGGGGTATGCAGAGGCGCAACTAGGGCACCCACTTTTCGCCAAGTATGTTCCGTCCCATGATGTGATAGGGGGCGAGCCTATCGCCATATCGGGCACAAATTCCAGACTCCGGGCTGATACTGAGCAGAAAAACCCAAATATCACTTTGCCCGACCCGGGATTCGAACCCAGGACCTCAGAGCGCTATTGTACCGGACATGCAATACAACTACGCCACCGAGGCAGTCTTGTCATTCAATAGCAAAAAACATCTCGCCCACCAATCCATAATGAAATTGGCTGCATGACTATCATTATAAACACTTCATATAAGTAGTATAGGTGGATTTAAAGCCATAGGCAGTCTTTTCCAGTTTAAAGTGCAGATACAAGAAGGCAGGTGCGTAAATTCTTGGGAACTGTGAAAAAAAATCCTGAGCCAATGACTGTCTCATATCCTATGTATCTAGCTTAATACTAATGGTACACCACCTCCCTCCCCTCCAAACCGCGCCCCGCTAGTCTATGATGACGGTATGAAAATTAAAATACCCGAACAGAGTGGAACACAGTCCGTTCATTCAACTTGGCCGGGCCGATGACTCCCAAACATTGCTCGCTAGCACTGGGTTACTGTTTCCTGGATGAGTGCACTAGACAGGTTTGGAGGGGTGAAGAGGGGTTCAAGAGGTCAGGATTTATTGCCCAGTCTTTTTTGCAACTTACTGCCTCGGTGGCGTAGTTGTATTGCGCAGTTGGACACCGCTTTGAGGTGCCGGATTTGAATCCTGCGTCTGGCAAAGTGGTATTGGGTTTCTACTCAGTATCAGCCTGGAGTCTGGAATTTGTGCCCGATATAGTGATAAAATAAGAATAAAATGCTTTATTTGTCACGTAGGCAAACTTAGTTGCACTTATGATAAGTCAAGGTACATAAGAATATGTAATTATTACTTAGATAAAGTCGCTTATATAAACTAAAGACAATTTATATTGGACGTGGCGTTGGAGTGATAGGTTCGTCTCTATCATATCATGGGATGGAATACACAGTGGCCGGATGTAGGTGCACCAGGTGCGACTTGCGCCTCTGTCTACCCTTAGAATAAAAGGCCTGAGTGTAATAATCACTAGGATTCTCATATACTAGAGATTGGCACGTAATCTTCTTATCTTCTCATCAGCTTACAGAGTACAATCAAAATATATTATAATCTACTTACCTACATAATTACTAGCATGATTGATTACTATGAAGTAATGAAAAACAGGTGTCTCTTGTGAAAATGTCTTTAGAACTAAATGAGACGAGCCTGTTCGCCTGTTCAATGGCAGCAATAATGCTAACATTACTATATGTTTAAATGAATGAGGATATTAGTGGATCCATAAAAACGATTTAATCTGTTTATTTTACACAGATTTTACGCTGACATCAGTGTGAAAGGCAATTAATATAGAAGGGTCAAGATAATCTGGTGATATAATTTGCAAAATCGATTAATACTATAATCATGGTTGAAGCTACCGCTGTATCAGTCGTATCGGTGATATAGGTTTGGGCTATAGGGGCCCCTCTTCGAGCATATCTTGAACTAAACGGGTGCCCAAAAGTTCGCAGTGTTCTGAAGGACCATAACAAACTTTGAAATGGCCTTTTATGGCAAGCTACCTCACTGAGTATAAGAATCCAATAGTATAGGCATAATTTAACAGTGCACTCATTTGCACAATTATAGGTTAATGCGAAATCTTTTAATGATGTTTGATTTTTGGTAAACAAGAACCAGAAAACTATTGGGAGTTTGAAAAACAGATAGATAAGATACTGAAAAATAGTCAGTGACATATTTACTCCACGAAATGATTTCCGCGGGCGGAGTTGAAAGCAAAACCTAGTGTAAGAAAAATCGAGAAGGATTTTTGCTTTGTAGAGGATACAATACAATTTGAAGGACTTTATAAGGAATTCGCGTAGGCGTAAAAAAGCAATGGTATAAGCTTAGAGATAAAGCTATTTCAATGGGCAATCGTGCACAAATCGGAGATTTTTGTTGATCCTACTTAGGCATAATATTCTGTCTCCAAAAAGGAATGTACTCTCTTTCCATATTTAAAATACTACGATTTACGGCGAAATTAGCTGTATAAACTAGAATATTTTGTTTAAAAATACAACTGTCAAAAATGTTTTATGGAGATTTCTAAACGATTTATAATATACAAACAGCCAAGCTAATTAATAAATACATACTCCTGTGTTTGTAAACGTAAAAAGTGCTAAAATCTTTAAATTGTACACACTAAATGCAAATTAGCTGTAATAACGTATCGAACAAATATAATTAATTTCCAGCCAGCAATGTTATCTTTACAAATATTTTTAGTCTGTGCAATAGAAAAATGGCGGGACGCGAAAAATACTTTTTAATGATTATTTTTAACTATGAAAAACATTTTTAACGTTCCTATTTTGTACGTTTGAATTCCGATTTCAAAATAATCAATGACGCTAATTTTTTTTCGTACTGTCAGTATTTTTAGAATCCCTGATTCATTGCTTGTTCTGATCTTGCACAACTAACAATTTTCTTACACAACCTAATTGATTTCCAGTGACTCATACCATTGTTGGGCATTACTCATTTTCCATAGTCCACTGCTGGGCATTGACCTCTAAGCCCTAACTCAACTCGGAAATCCGTATCCTCCATAGTTCTGGTGGTTGTCGATACCGTATTTTTTAATTAAATTAATTTTAAATACAATTTTAACCGACTGCACGTAAGGGAGTAATTAAAGCCTTTTTTCGTGGTAAATGTTGAACACTTAGTACCGCTTCAAAGAATTTATATTAAGTAAATTTTTTCGATATGTTCTGACGTTATTCGAAAGCTTGTTTCAACCACATTAAAGTCATTTGGCACGCCAAAAATGGGTTTTTGATTTTAATCAATAGCTATTTAACGCGTACAATTCGTTTAAATATTTATTGTAATCGATTTATGAATATTAACCACACAAACAGGTGTCAATTATTTCTTTTATATATTTATTTATTGTTAGAGGTTCTTGTTTAGCTTTTTATTCAAGACTTTATTAAAGATCCACAAATAATTGTTATCTTGGTTATTGCCACTAGATTGCCTAGAATCTTACATGCAAATTTTAAGTTCTATCAAAGATGTCCACAAACATATCTAGTACTGCATTTTTCAATCACTATAAAGGACTTAACAGTCTAGACTCGAAAAAAACTAATTTTAGGATACGCCAGTCAATCTGACGGTGCTATTGTGCCTAGAGCAAAACTTCTGCTCACTATCACCCAAATATCGCGAGAGTCGACGACCTGCCTAGCCGAACAATGACCTCTTAGTGTCGATAAATGGTTTCAGTTTTAAGCTTCCTACTCACCCCATTTATTCAGATTTATTATGTATCTATATTCATGTGGAAGCTGAGATATTAGGCTATCGTTCGGTGCAAATGTCATGTAAATCGGTCGAGTATTTTCGGAGTTATGACGTTGAGAATGGCGGATGGTAATACTATCTCTATTTTAAAGATGCACTTCTAAACTATATAGGGTTTTTATTAAACAATTTTATTCAGTAATTAAGCCAATAATATGTTTGTCTGTGTAGCAACTCTTAAATTATGTAACGAAAGGAAAAAAGTGGGAAAATAATAATTAATTAAAATGTTTATGACAAGAAAGAATTTTATCATATTTAAAATAATTGTTGTTGTTAAATTATTTTTACATAATAAATATTATCTAAATAAACACCACGATCCATAATCTTTTACAAATCTGTGTAAAAGCACAGCACAATAAATCTAAAAATCACAATAATTCATTAGCCATTAAATTCCGATCCCTAAATACCCCCAAAAATCCAATTTTACGCGAACACTCAAATGCCGAAAAATAGCCGTACCCTCGTGCCTCCTTAACCCCCTCAAGAAAATTGTGCGGCGCGGGTACTGTTGGCGTAATGTAGTGCGTTCAACCCGGCTCGGTCGTTCGTTGGCCCCGGCTTGAATTTTGGCGGGTCAACGGCCGTGGGTCGGTGGCCGGCTTCGGCCCGCATTCGTTGGCGCACGTGACATTTCGCATCACTATTGATGATTAATTAATCGATAATGATTAATTGCTTTGACCCCTTGCAGTCGAATGCATTCGAAGTTCAAACCGTAGGGTGGTGCAGGGTTAGGGTTTAGTCGTTAATTAAAATACTTATGTCGTACCGGTTAAACGGTCTCGTAAGGAAGTCCATTTATCATCGCTTTGTCTTTTATAAGCCTATCACATCATGGGACGGAACACACTTGGCGAAATGTGGTTGGTTGTGCCTCTGCATACCCCTTCGGAGATTAATGTGATGTGTGTGTGTCTATTTCTGTTGCTAAGCACTTAAGTTCGCACTGCTATGGTCCTATTTTATAGACATATTAATCTTTGTAATTTTTAAGAGTAAGCAATTAAATTTAACCATATGAGATTTTATATATATTTTCTCAGATATTTTTAACAAAACAATTAAACCTCCAAAGCCACTAAAAACCAAAAAAATATTTACGACGAATCATGATCTCCTCCTTTTTTTGAAGTCGGTTTAAAATGGATCCCAGTACGATGGCAAGGAGTACTTTCAGAGCCAGAGCTATTGACTTCTTTAGGCTAATCCACGATCATGACGCATGCCAATTATTATAGATGAGCTATGCCTTGAAGATATGCGTAAAAAAAATAATAGTAATCAAATAAAATTTTAACACTCAGGTAAATTTTGCTTATTACCAGAAAAATAGAGTAGATTCTGTAGCTCCACTATTGCCTTCCAATAACAAACTGACAGACTACCACTTTATAATTAGTATAAGTCAAAATAGGTTTATTAGTGATCCAAATAATATGACTAGCAAAAACAAATAAACAAAACTTAAAGTGACTTTATAATATACTAGCTATTGCTCCCGGCTTCGCCCGCGAGAAAAATTTTTCCGGGATCAAAATAACTTATAGTATTCAGAAGTAATGTAGCTTCTCATAAGAGAAAGAATTTTCAAAATCGGTTTAATACTTCTAAAGATTAGTCCCTTCAAACTCACAAACTTTTGCTCTTTATAATATTAGTATAGATTTTAAAATGCTCATCACGACGTAGTTCGAATATCGAATAGATATAAATATAATGGTCTTGGTAGAGCAAATCTCAAATAGATATAAATGTATGTCTTGAATCTACATATATCTCTTTTATCATAGACCAGATATACCAGGCATCCTACTGTTATACGAGATTATAATCAGGTTCTAAGTGCACAAAATAATAATCCACTATCACGGGCGCCGTGAGGTGGTGCAGATGCACGTGCACCTCCCTGCCTAGAAATAAATCACAAAAAATAGTCACTGAATAAATCTGCAACAATGGGAACTATCGACCTCAGAAGGTTTTTTATCATAAAGTATTTTCAAAAAGACGCGCGACTTTAATTTGAAAAAAAAAAAAAAAGACAAAAAAAAACTGAATGATATTATGTAGTAGTATGTAGATAGTACGTAGGTGCTGATGCAACTCCCTAAAACTAATAGCAGCGCCAATGTCCACTATGCTTATACCCGTTTTTTTGCACATGGTAACCTCTAACATACATATGACATAATATATGACCTCTACCAAGCCTATTTTAATAATATAGTCATTTTAATAATTCAGATTATTTAAATCAATACGTATCATATTTTTGAAGGCATTTTTTTTTTATATGAGCTCAGCAAAGTGATCCCATTGCAATAATATCTACTAATGAGACGTGATTGCTCTTCGACAGTCAACACAATTATGCCGGCCTGTCGGAACCGGATATATACAGGCTGATCCCGGAACGCGACACATACGTGAGCCACTATGGCGGGTTTTAACACCTTGTGTACGGTGGTCGTTATCCGGACGGATATAAAATATATCCTACCACCAGCAAAGTTATAATATTAAGATGCCGTATATTTTGAAACCCTGTGTGTTGATTTTAATTGATGTTAATCGGGATTCATAGATGAACAAAATTCCTGTTCTAATCGCAGTACGACTTAAAAATGAAATGTTTATTAAATATAAATTTACTGGAGCAATATGTCAAAGCCCTTACGTCTTGATTTATTTTCGAATTAAACTGACAATTAATCTCTTCTTAATAAACTAATGCACCACCAAATAAATTAAAAGTGATATATTACAACAAATAAATCAATTAAACCGCAAATGAAAGTTATAAATCACATTCAAATCATGCGCAACGTTACGCAATATTAATTTCCTTGTATCATAATTAAATAAAAACAATAACAGACAACAAAGGGCCTAATATTTGTCGCAGATAAAGTATCGCGGTGCTGTCGAAATTGTCTACGCGGTTCATTGACCCACTGTGCCTGCGATGTACTCGTACTGTGTGGACGATAGATGCGATTTTACGAGTATTCGTAGATCAGGGAGGGATGTATCTAGGATTTAGGGATATGGGGGAATAGTTACTAAACAACTGAAGAAAAAACGACTCGTGTAGTTCCAAATTCAAATTTAGTTTTAGTCATTTAAATTATAGGCAATTTATGACAATTATACTAATGCTTTGGTGCCGTAGTTGTATTACGGTATGACTGCAATTAGTCTCAGGTTTGATCTCCGATCGGCAGTGATATTAGGTTTTCCTAATCAGTATTTGCACGGACTCTAGTATTTGTGTTAGATATGGCGATAGACTCGTCTCCTATCACATCATGATATACGGTGAAAAGTAGGTCCAACAGATGCATTTGCCAGCTGGTGGAACCCACTTTTCGTGGGTTATTAATTTTCCGTAAACACCAAACAATTATTTCCTCCATTGCGAGAAAACGACATGCGTACAATTCAAACTGATTTAAGTAGTCATCGGCATACGTAATTGCTATACAATTTGCAGGATTATATCGATGTAGGTCGCTGCCCTAAATAAACACAAAATATAAAATACAGTGTTACTTGGAACTCGGTTCGCGCTGCTCCGAACGGGAAAACACTGTTACTGTTTCCTCGTGACAACTTCGAAAAAGCATGTCATTTAAGTTATAAAGAGTTTCTGTAATTTTGGTAATATTGAAATTTAAGAATAGTAACTGGACAATTGCAATAAACAGCAGTAATATTGCCGAGCAATGGCAAAAGGTCCATATAACTGATTAATACCGGCTTGCCTTTATGTAAAAGTTATTATACTTATATATCTAAATAATATTAATAACAAATATTATTATTTTTGCCGCTGTACCAATATATAAATTTGCATGCTGTGGTCTCCTATAATTGAAGAAGTACGTCATAATATTAATTGTAAAAATGCTACGACATTGTTTTTATTATATCAGTGTATCCTCCGTTAGAGGTCCTTAAATAAATAAATGTAGAATCTAATTATCATTAGAATGGTTTGCAGACCACATTCATACATATTACTATATATTGTGACGGGTCCACTTTCAGAAAATGTCACCCTTTACCACTGCTAGCTAGTTAAACTTCTAGCTAAACACGCGGTCCCGAGATGAGAACTCAAGCTGGGTTGATAACCCCACAATGTATGTCTTCTGGCCGAAATATACAACATAGAATACTATATTATATTATAAATGATGTCATTCTATTCAAACACTGTAAGTTAAAAGTATACACGACTAATGTGAATAGTTATTTTAGTACGCACGTGTTGTTCCTTTTAAATTCGCCAACAACGTCACGTTTTGTTCTTTACGTTTCCAAACAAAATAGTTTGCGTATGGGACGTGTTTTCGTGATTCTGCCAAAGTTGAGTTTTTGGCAGATGAATAACAGTCGAAGGCCTCGGAAATTCACATATGTCACAATTGTGTGATCAAAAAATGTGACGTAACAGGTGAGCTGTCCCAAACGTGAGTGTCACGTGTCGCCCACTCCGGGATTAATGTACCGAGGACGAAATTAATTGCGAATCCAAACCGAACGGGCAAAACACTTTCAATAGATTTATTGTGTTTTTTCCTCACCAAAACACTTCAGCTATGGGACCAACAACCGGCGAAGGAGCAACGCACTCGTCATTTTTCGGCAAAGCGCCATCTCCCGGTGGATAGGAGAACTGAAGGTCATGAAGAAGTTCAACGAACTATGAATTTTAAGAGTGCCGATTAGAAAATGATTGTTACTATTTTTGGTAGTTTATGATCGCTCTGAGTGGTTAGTGTTCGTGTGTATTTATTGTTATGTTTCATCAAAGAGCCTACAATGTACATAAAACGAAAAAGGAAATGTTTAACGTTTAACTTTAGAGAGCTCGTTGTTCTGTTAGATATATTTATGCTAATAAGCCATTGTGGATGAATTTTAAAACTGACTAGTGCAAGAGAATTCGTCTGCACATACTGCGTCTCCTATATTTACCGCCAAACCTCATGCAATCACCGTTCGATTTTCAAATCATTCTAACAAATGTTATAATTAGGCATAATAACATAATATCCATACAGTTGATAAGCAATTGTCGCATAAACAGCTGGCAAAGAGTTAATTCTAATCGTTACTGACAGTGGCGGCCCTAAACGACGCAACACCCCGGGTGGACCTAAAAAAAGGTCCTCGATTGTAATAGTTTCATCGGTAAGATCGTAAAAAGAGTCCTACAGGGCACTGCGCAAGGCCCCTGTAAGCGTGAAGTCCCGGGCAGTTGCCCAGTTCGCTTGCCCTAAAGCCGCTTCTGATAATTAACAATACAGCTGCGTCACAACTTGGTCATTATTTACATTTGTATAAGGAAAGAAAATAAAGATAATACGTTATGTGAAGTAGTTATTGCGATATTAAGAAAGTCGTTTTGTAACAATGTATTTGTCCACTCGAAGTCGTTGGATGCAGGCCGCTTCTAACAGGTTGATCTGGAATGTTTAAGGGAGGCCTGTGTCTAGCAGTCGACTTCCAAAGACATGAGTTATCCACATAAAGCTAAGTAATATTACTATGACGTTTTTTGTACTAAACAAGCAAGTAACTCGCCTGACAGTTACATGATCATTATATTCTAGCAAATCTACCCAAGGGCTAAGTTGAATTGCAAAGCATTACATCTGTATTTGTTATGTGGTTAAGTATATGATATATTTTCAAATTTCCAATTTTATAACGAAATTTCATATTCGTTGAGACACAAGCTTTAAGAGGCTATAAGCCCAAGATTGCTTTTATTTGTGGCTAACAGAACCTAATCTAGCTTGAAAATTATATATTTTACTGATCATACTGACATTACTAATCGCCGGAATTGAACCTGCTACCTCTTGAACCTAAAAATACTTACACGCCAATGATGCCATTAATAAATTCAATGGATATTCAAATGTGCATGGTGATTATGTATAACTTATTCAATTTGTTTCTAAGAAATTAAATTCAACTACTTATTAATCTAATGAACATTTTGTCAAATTGATATAAGTTTTAAAAATACTTTAGCCAGCGATCCAGGGAATAAAATTAGCGAAGAAAACATTCATCATGTTCTATTTAACCACGCGGGAGTAAACAAATTTGTCAATGTAACGTAAACTATTTGATACAGATGTTTCCCAAAATACATTTGGTTTCCGGCCTTTTAATATCAGCGCCATCTATCGTCCAATAGACGTACCAAAGTTCAAGCTGCCAAACTGAGGTGAACGACCCCGCGCCGAGGGCTTATCTCGTATTATGAAGCTCTTTATGACGCATCCTTGTTTTTTTATTGCGCTGGCCGGAGGAAAACGAACGATTTACTTGGTGTTTTTAATTACGAGCATTGTTCCTTTTGTTTGATTTTCTGAGAATAATAATACTCACACCTGTCTGGATCAATTAAAGTAATATTTGTATGAAAGCGCCTCTTGGGCTTAGTGGTAGCGTGGTTAGGCTGTGACTGTAAAGTCCTAGGTTCGTTTATCGGGTCGGAAAATTTATGTTTGTGTAGGATTTCACTTCGAAACCTCATATCATGGAATGATAATAATTTGGACGGACCATGTATTTGCAATAATGACTTCTGCTTACCCCTTTAATACCACGCGTCAGTTTACTAAGTCAGCTACTTGTTATACATCTGACGTCACCTTGTACTATAGGATTAATTTTTGAATTGGTAACTTTACGTAAAACAGTCGTGTCTACATAATATTATTCTAATATTTTTGGAGTTTTAATGATTCTATAGACTGCCCTGATAGCGTAGTGAATTACGGTGCGACTACAGTACGATCTCAGGTTCGATACCCCTTCGAAGATAAAGAGCACGAGTATATGTATTAATTTTTGACATTTCAAATTCAAGGCGAAATTTGCTTTATGTAACAAAAATATCATATTTTATGTATTTTTTCTAACAAAAGGATACGCATTTAATAACTTCGTATGAAACCGCATTTCTATTGTCTTCTAATTAGTAAGGTATTGAGGAAAATAACATTAAATAGGTATGAACAACACTCATTATTGAAAAATGTTAGAGATTCATACAATGTTTACATTGATTTTATTTGACGGATTGAAGTAAGATCAGACTAAAGTTGCTCACCAAATAAATGACATGAAGGAATATAAAAGCGGAAATTCATTATAGTATTATGTAACGAATAGATATAAAAATGAACAATAAGTATAGAAGTAGGTATACTGGGTATACTACTTATTTAAAGAAGTTACTGGTTCACTAGCACAAGGTTCTATGTTATATTTTTGCACAAACTAAATTTTATATTGAATTTTATATTACATGATTCTATGTCTCATTCGGTAAAAAAACAATAATCATGATTTTTTCTAAATTTTACTAATGTGAATTTTGAATCACATTTTCCAACATAAATACAAATTAACATAGGACCTTGTCACAGTCAGCCAGTAAAGTGTAATATCTAAATTATTTATATATTTTATCCCAAAGTAACTATTAATCGTGATGATCGAAAATATAGCCATTTGCTTCATATTAACCACCAGGTATATATAACATGACTTATTACCCATTCATTTTTTCTTGTCGATGCATGCTGTGACACCTTAAAATGTTGTGCATTTAAGCTTATTATTACTGTTATATTTTATTGGACCGATTTATAATGTAACAACTACTGGTTGTCCTATATATTATAAATAAATAAATAAATTACCCTGATATATAGCAAAATGAGTACGTTGGATCTAACAGTAAGTACTTTGTACTGCAAAAATCATGCCGGCAAACCAAAGGTGTCATCAACTGTCGCCAATTATGTAGGCCTGCCTTATTATCCGCTAATTAACCTCAGTAAACCTGTCTGTGTCATTGTAGCAGGTTTTTTATAAGTACATACTATGTATTTTACCAATATAAATTAGATATCTTTTTGCTAGACAATTATATTATCAAGTTTACATTATCAGCTTGGATTTATCGACACTGCGATGCTATTATTTATCTGTCAAATTATCAGTCGCTTGATTAATATTGTCATCCTGTCAAAATGATATTAAACATATATAATTAATTTGAAGCTAGTAATTTAATATTGTAAAATAATACAATTTAATTATAGTGTACTATTTTCTTTATTAAGTAAATGGCATTGACTCGTCCAACATGTTGCACATAACAACAAAGCAGAAAAAAACAATAGCAATCGGTTATTGAACGATTACCGCAACCGTAACTCACTTCTACGATAAAAAGAAATGACATAACTAGGGTCGATGACATGCTATGTATAAAAAGCGACATCTAGCAGCGAAAATTATGATTAAAAATATAATTTCCTACTTATATGCCTATAATATTTTATTTCAATATTTTTATGACATTAATTATTTTTTACAATATCGCTGAAACATTTTTATTAAATTTATAAATTACTAAATTGGAAAAATAAAATACACATCAGAACGTGTCTGCCACTCGCCGCTAGATGGCGATGCGAGTTTAAGCATTTAAATTCGGTAACGAGTTAACGAAACTTGTTATTGCGTAAATTAAAGTCGATTTCGTAACGTTCTCGACTGTTATCTAATGAAACATACACGCAGGCTTCGTACACTCGGTTCAATTAAAATTTTGACACTCAAACACTTATAGAAACGCATTGTATATGTATGTATCTCGTTCACTATACTGTAGAGACATTGAAAGTCCGAGCAGCAATACTGTTTTTAAACCTACACATCTTTTATTCATTATACGACGCTGAGGTATGTTTTGATTTTGTTACGCTTCTGAATGGATTAAGAAAAAACTCTTTATGGTGCTACAATTGAGTACAGCGTAATGTGAATAAATTGATAAAATGCGTTAAAAATGACATCACGCTCTCCCCTCGCAAATCCCGCTCATCCGAAGGTCATAGGCATAAAGGACGTCTTTATAGTCAAACGGCTGCACGGTTTAGGCGAATTCCTGTTTCGGACTTAATAAATGTCTTCGACACAGGACTTGTATAAATATTCCCGCATTTTATAATAAAATATATTTTTAAACCGTTCAGGGCTCTTGGTGTGTTGATGGTATTAAAATATTTTAAAGCTATCAGACTATCTTCTTTGACTTAAAATTGTGATAAACCTCGATAGTCTAAGTTAGAAACTACACGCAATTCTTTAGAAAAAAAAGTACATCTCAGTACATTTTAAGATAACATTAATTTTAGATAAATTTAAGTAAATCAAATCAAGTTTTAGAATCACTTATAATAAATTATTAAGATTTATCTTAAACTCCTACTATATATACAATATTATGCGAGTACCTCTTTCAGCATTTCAAAGGAAGATGGCCTTCTGCAACCGACGAGTTAGCTAAAGCGGTGAATGGTTGGTACCCTCTGATCACACCTTAATACATATGGGTATGCTAAATTAGGACATTTTTACGCTGTGAGTGGAAATATGTTTTACATTAAAACCTCTTTATTTCTATTATTAATGAGATCTATAAATTTCTTGATGAAAACTGATGCAAAATGAGTATGTACTTAAATTGAAACTGTGGTATTGAATTTATTATACTATGTAATATTGTCGTTTTTTTTTTACCTTTTGTATTAACAAGAGTTTTTTTTAAAATACTAAAAATATTAAACACTAAAAATCCAGTAAAAAAAATCGTTTAATTAAAAACAGAATAGTAACGATTTTGCATACAAACATGTTGCTTTAAAAAATTCTTCCGGAAAAATCGCATGCATAAACGGCATGTCGCAGCGCGTCGCGCATACTAGACGCGGCTAGAAACGAACGGTTGCGCAATCTGACTACTGCTTATGTCATTCTGTGCAATGTTCATGCATTGGCTGCTAAGGCTGCGTTTACACTGTAATTAAGGCTGTGTTCACTAAAGATAAGACCTATTGGCAAGTCCCTTGTATGTGAGAGCGCAGGTGGGTAGGTACTAGCAATGTCTATTGCTGCTGATAAACTACATAGTGACATTTTGCTGGTGGTAGGATATATTTTATATTCGCCCGGATAGCGACCACCGTACACAAGGTGTTAAAACCCGCCGTAGTGGCCCACGTAAGTGTACCGCGTTCCGGGATCAGCCTGTGTATATCCCGTTCCAAAAGGCCGGCATAATTGTATCGACTGTCAATAGGGAAATCATCTCTCGTCGGTCGGCATTCTATTGGACCCCACTCCACTTACCATAAGGAGCAGGTGGGTCCTTTGCTATGCCTATATAACAAAAACAACATGTGTTCCGGTTTAAAGGACATTGAAGTCAGTGTAATAACTGGGCATTATGAGAATCGACGTCTAATGCCGCAGTAATAATGCCATATTATTTTCAAAGTACGAAGTCGCGAAACATATTTATTATTATTTTTATTGTTATTTGTTTTCTTTTTTTATAACTTTGAGACTTCGAACTAGAGTCTGACAAATATAATTATTGTTACTGGTTTGTAAAGGATACGCGATACAAGTTCTAAACTTAGTACGCATCCTAACTCAGTTGTAATAACCCATGTGGGCTATTACAACTGAGTTAGGATGCAAGTGCTATGATTTGTAAATAAATAAAGTAAATAAATACATAAATATTTATCCGAACTCAACAACTAATACCCATATATAAGTTTTAAGCCCGATTTGTTTTGACAAAATTCTCCAAAAATTCACATCGCACACGCAATACCAACTACGTCATCGAAGCAGTCATATTATTAGTTTTGAGAGTTTATTTCATAAATGTTACAAAAATATTAATTGTATGCAACACACGTATATTTATACTATAATTTAGTTGTTTGACGCATTACCAAGTAATAGAGTTGATTTAATAGAACGATAGAGGCCATAAGTTAAGTGCTATTTTAGTACCTCCTGTGCTTTTCATTGATTATTATTTATCCATATTTCTATATCATATAGCGGCGACAGCCTAGTTGGGTGTGGAACGGACTGCCGAGACGAATGCCCGCAGGTTCAAATCCCAGGGGTACACACCTCTGATTTTTCTAAAAAATTATGTGTGTAAGTGTGAATTATCGCTTGCTTTAACGGTGAAGGAAAACATCGTGAGGAAACCTGCATACCGGAGAAGTTCTTTATAGGAATTTTGGGGGTGTGTGAAGTCTACCAACCGCACTAGGCCAGTGTGGTAGACTAAGGCCTAATCCCTCTCAGTAGTAGAGGAGGCCCGTGCTCAGCAGTGGGACAGTATTATAATACAGGGCTGATATTATTATATTATTATACTTCTATATTAATATCATAATGATGAAAAGTCTTTGTTTGTTTGTTTGTGGGGGCTAATCTCTGGAACTACTTATTTTGAAAATTGTTTGACTAATACGAAGCTACATTACTCCTGTGTACTATAGGCTACTTTTTATCCCGGATAAAATTTTTCATGAGCGAAGCCGCCAGCAAAAGCTAGTATATTAAATGCGAAAGTTTTTATCGCGTTCTTCATTTCTTCCCGACGTTTAGAAGACTGCAGTCAGTGGAAAAGCGTCCATACAACCTGTCCTACCATCTTACTTTTAGGTTTATTTACATACATACATACATAACATCACGCATTTTATCCCCGAAGGGGTATGCAGAGGCGCAACTAGGGCACCCACTTTTCGCCAAGTATGTTCCGTCCCATGATGTGATAGGGGGCGAGCCTATTGCCATATCGGGCACAAATTCCAGACTCCGGGCTGATACTGAGCAGAAAAACCCAAATATCACTTTGCCCGACCCGGGATTCGAACCCAGGACCTCAGAGCGCTATTGTACCGGACGTGCAATACAACTACGCCACCGAGGCAGAGGTTTATTTATGTATGTCTTAGTTTTTGTTTTCTGTTACATTGGCTGCAATATGTTAACTAATGCATTTTTTGCTTTCTTTTCAAAATTTTCACCCTACACCATTGCAACCTTCATGGTCACGGGGTGGACTGAGGTTGAGGTCGTCCAAGAACTCAGTTACAATATCTACCTACATTTTAAATGTTAGAATATATTGTTGTTGTGAAAAAGTGTTAACTAATGCTTTTTTTTGCTTCGGGTTACCTTTTCAAAGATCAGCCTCCGCCACCGCAGCCTTCATAGTCACGCGGTGGACTGAGGTTGAGGTCATTCAAAAAGTCAGTTACAATATCTACCTACATTTTTACAAAATCTTGTTCTTGTGAAAACAAGAGAATTTATTTATATCTATTTTCAGTTCTTCTTTGACCGTGACCACAGCCTCAGCTGAAATCAAAAGTCCAGGCACGGTTGCACGTAATTCCCTAAACTGGGCCGCACGCTGACCCCGGGGTCCAAGGTTGCGAGGTCACGGGTCTAGTCTCCAAAATGTGCCGACCTCTGACCTATATACGGAACAAGTTTAAGGTCAGTTTGTGTTTATTTTAGAGGTGTGTAGACCTTAGACCAATTATTTTAGAGAGGCACGTTTAGAAAAAAAAGAAAATCAAGGTCCTAAGAACTTCATTTTCAAATGGAAATTCTGAGATCATAAGGCAGGTAAGGTCCTGGGTTTCATTTCCATGTCGAACAATCAAAATTTATGTAAGTTTGCGATTTGTAACTGAAAAATTAACAAAGATTCGATTTTTTTTCCAAATTGAGAACAGTTTTAGAGTCTGGGCGATTTGATGTTCATAGGGCCAGATTAATATCGTCCCATGTTCTAATTACATTTCTGCCTACCACTCTCGGGTAAGAAGCGTGAACTTAAGTTATAGCATAACTAAACACGTCAACACAACTCTGTTGCTGATGTTATATACCTACATACATACTTGTATCTACGCAAGATATTATCAAAATATTAGCGAAAAACAAAATTGCAGTTTTTCTCTACAAATTCAATTTGAGTATGTAATTATACATACATCTACTAATCATTCTAAAAACTAACTTTGAAATTTTCTATATAAAAATAAGTTCTTAATATTTCGGTAATATTGATTTATAGTGTTAATATTCACACAAGTTATTATCAAAGCCGACAATTTATAAATAAAAACATTGAACAAAAATATAACGCCACTGTTCAATTAATTGTATGAATGTTAAAACAAGTTTTGATTTGAAAAAAGAACTTTACAAAAGCGTTCTCCGCGTTGGCAGGGGGAACCCCTCTAAATACCACATCCACCCTTTACGATTATTATGCTCCAAATCTTTTCATAATGAAAATCTTGCATATAAGTAAATAGCTTCATACAACCTTATGTACCATACAGAATTAATCTATGAAAAAGACCCCTTCAGACATACACGAAGCCGGACTTTTCAAATCTCGCACGTGTTCCATTATCTATTCCCTTTTCAAATTTCGAATAGGAGCGAAAGAGACGGACGATATTCAAAATTTCCCTTCGGTTTTCGACTCGTCGTTTTCCAACAGATGACACAGTGCGATTAAAATGTAAGGTTAATCAGACACCGTGTCACTGTGCTTCCTGCGTGTGCTGCGGAAATGCGCGAGCCTATCTATTACCAGGAACACGATAATCGCTCTTTATCTGTTTTCATTGTTTATTTTGTTGTACATTGCGGTGCTATTACGTGAACCGTATTTATTACGTCACACATACAAAGAGATGTATTGTTTGGTTGCATTATGTGTCTTGATTCTTGAGTTTGAAGTTGCAGTGATAACGCAAGTTTTGTTTGATTGTAGACTTGCTTTACAAAGCGAAAGCCATATTATATTCCTTTCTTATATTGAATGAGTAAGTATCAAAGAGATATTTTTTATTAGTGAATGATATTTTTGTACATGAAAGTAGCTTTTTTCCTGTGAGAATGAACTCTACTATGTTACTTTTTAAACGCTATTTTAATATATTTCATTGTTTACAACAGGGAAACAAAGTTATTTTTATTGTTAAGGAAAAAACTGATGCGTCGGTGGCTTCGTGAATGTGTCATCAATTCTAAGGCGCGAGTTCGATTCTGACGACACTATAATTCTGGAAACTAATCAAAGTGAATTACCAGGTCTTTCACAAAATATAAGTTTACTTGTCGCTTGTTGTTCGAAATTCGACCGTAATTCATATATTATAAGTTTAAATTTATTCTGTTCTCACAGCTGACAGTTTGACGTTGGCTGCAGTAACATAAATCATAAATATTTGTTTATTTAAATTTATATGTTTGTACCAAAATAAAAAATTATAATATAAATATTTCTATGATTCTTCATATAAAGCACGATTATATAGATTTGCAATGATTTATCGAAATATTCAGTAAAACTAACTTTGATTAAACTAAATTAGCTGCTGATTGTTATCGCTGCTGACTGTACCAGGGTGCAGTTATAATATTAAATTTAAAATATATAGAACTAACAAATTCTAAATGAAGATAAAAAATCGCGCGTTTTAAAATCTACAAAAAAATCTTCAGTATTTACTACCAAATTGTTTTTGTGTTTCTGTAATAACGGATTTAATTCTATTTACTTTTGAATATTATTTGTATTTTTATGTAAAAATCCTTCGAATTAAAATAAAAAATGCATTCACCGAATGAGACAATTCACTCCAATTTCAAAATTATATTATTATTTTATACGTAATTATTAATGTTATATTCAAATTCTAAAGTTCTGTACTCAACGTTTGAATATTTTAAATAAATTAATATAATAATGTAGTTGTGACATAATTGCCGTGGTTTCAATTTTATTAAGAAACTAATTTCAATTTTACAGTCAGTCGTAAAACAAAGTGTTTAAATAACTTCGAATTAACAAGCTTGTTTCTAATGTCTGTAACTGTAGCAATTAAAAACAAAACAGTTAGCAACAGTAACTATATACCGTTATCAATGTAAATAGAGTTCATTTAAATGCAAATCCCAATTCGCACGTATATTGCGCAATAAATATAAAAAAATAGTATTATTTAATCTCGTTATTAAATACGGTAATAGCCGCTATTAAACGTTTCCGACTTTCCAGTTGCTGGCCGCAAATACCGAATTAATAAAAACAAACCTCCAATCAAATGACATTCCTTATTCAAATAAACACACACACAACACTGAGCACATGGGAAAACTGTTCACTGAACACAACACAATGCACTGGTGAATTTGAATTTCGAACGTTGGCATTCTAATTTCGAAAATGCGCGCCGAATTTGTAAGGACCCGCTCACGGCATGCTGCAAGCGGGCCATCGGGGGTATAACTAGGAAATGAAGACAGCGGCAGAGCACACTGGCACGGGACTTGCGCACACCTCCACACACTAGTGTGCATACTCGAATGCGTTTTGACACATGTTCAGTTTATTTATAGGCCTATGCGTCGTACTCATGCACTTAACGACCTTAACTTACTCTTATAATATTAAATTGTATGCCAAATATTAAGAATGTACGAAGAAAGTTATTAAAAAAAAATGATTATTAAAACATAATGAAACAAAGTAGCTGTAGGAGAAAAATGTTACGCGCCTACAACACCGTTATTACATAACAGTATGTTAAAGAGAGATGGCAGTAGTAATATGCGCGCGTTAAAACGAGACGGAACGACACACAGGAGTTGTGTAACATAACACAGAGAAAGCTCCCACACGTACTTTCCTTGTACGTCTTGGTGTGTGCGCGTCTTTACATTTTTATGTTTATGGCGAAAGGGCCTAAGCGCATAGGACTGATTTTTAAAAAAGGATTCTTTAGTTTTCAGTTTGTAGATCATTTTTGAACGCTCGCTAAGTCCCCATAAAGTTGCAATTCGTAAAGCGCCAAGGCAGCTTTTCGAAAGAGTTCAATGACATGATGTTTGGCACGAGCCTCGGGCCTACGGATTTTTTTCGACGTTCGACGTTTGAAAAAGTCCACAAAAATGGCGCCATTTTCCCTGAACCGAAACTGGGGCACGGCTGGACTGTCGCAAAAGTATTTTTTCCATTCTTCCACGAAGCGCGAGGATAATGTATGTACATGCAATTTGTCAAATGATTATTTCTTACGGTTTCGCACGCCGGCAATGAGTCGTCGTTGCGAGAATTGACCGAAAATGAGGACACCACTGGTAGATAATAAATCAACGCAGTCGTAAAAATGCAATGCTACTATCCGATGATAGATGGCGCTGTTATAAAATTAGCATTTATCAGGAATATTCATAGAAGATACTTGGTTAACTTAAATAAAGCTATCTATGTTATAACAAAATACACAAGTAGAATCTTCTTTTATTTTTCTAAGATTAAAAAGCAACTAGAATTATTTTTTTAAGCAAATTAGTGCTAATAAGAATATTATTATTTATTTCTAGCATACGAAAAAGTTTCAGATAAACGCGTTGAAAAAATATTTAAAGTTGAAGTGCATTCATAGCTAATAGTAGATGCAGCTCATATTATATTAAATTAAAACCTATACTGTATCAAAACTAATCAAAATAATTACGGAAAAGTAAAAATAAACTGAACTTTATCTCAAAATAGATGCTTTACTGTAAAATGACTATTGCATCACAGCGGAGGAAGTGAAATAACAGTCATAATATTTATATAGCCGTCTCAGTCTCCCGGTATGTCGTCATCTCTATCGCACGCGGCGAGTTCCTCGTTTGGCTGGCGGAAGCGAGAGAAGTATACTTCACTCTTTCGCGCATAGCCGGCTATGTATATGTCGGTCTCGCTCGTGCAAGGCAACAGAGTACGTTGACCTGTCCTTGTTATGGCTGTGTGCAGCCTTGCTTTACAGTTATATGGCGTTTGCAAGTATGCGTGCGTAGTTAGGTGCGGTCCACACGACATGATTCTATATTGGCGGAAAATTAATTTTGTTACACGAAAAATTTCGATCGCAATTTTTTTGTTATAAATGGGTAACAAACCAGTTTTATGGCTGCGGACGACAAAGCAATGGTCAGTCATGCTTACCTGTAACAGAAATAAATGCACATTAATATAATGTTAAACAAATATATTACTAATTGCTATGTTAGTTATGCGAAATGTTTTATGTTATATGTTTTAAGCGATTCATGATAGTACTACATGTTTATTACATATCCGAGATCATGAAAAAGATTAAGATAACAGCCTTGTGTATAATAGTCAACATCTCTACAATGATTTAATGTTATATCAAATATATTTGTATGTTTTTTTCTTCACAACCAAAAAATAAATATCTATTTTTCAAATTAAAATACAAAACAATACTAGTTTATTTAATTATAGGTTTATTTCTTTATGAAGTATGTTATTTTTGCGTACCTTTAATTGGTTTTATATTTAATCATATAACTTATTATTCCTTAGCAAGGACATATAAGATTAGTGTATCAAATCGTCCATCTAATGTAATATCTATAATACAATGTTTTACGCGTAATTATATTATTTATATCATATATTTCGTATCAAGCAAGTTAATTAAGGCAGCAGCGAGCTTTTTAATCAAAAGAAAATCAACCTTATGCAAAAGACATAGTTGATTTACATTAAATATTATATATTAATACATGACATAAGTATTGAAATTACCAAATTATGGTAAAAAACATTAATTGCAAATCGCTTGATCTACCGTCTTTATTTAATAATAGTTAAATATAATATTAACGTTTCATTTTTATTTGTATTATTCATGATATATATTTTCGAAATGACGTATCAATGACGCTTGTACAGAACCCGTCATGTGAACATGGAAACGTCCTAACATAGCGTATATAAAAAATGTTGCGTCAGAGTCCATAAAAAATGTCTGCTAGCCGTCAACGCGTTACATCACTGCGGCGCGCGCGTGTGTGCCCGTGCGCCAGTGTGCGTGGACACGTGCACACTTCACGTGCACTTATGTGTATACGAGTTTCCGTATATACACGTGTGTACCTGCGTTTGTGTGCGTCTTCAGCCTAATCTTTTGTGGAATGCGGGTTTCATACTTCTAATGAGTACTTTTTTAAATGCACTGAAAAGGGGAAATTCTTTGACTGGTGGCGCTTTCAATTTTCCTTCACTTTTTGTAGGTTAAATTTTGCAAACGAGATGGATTTATGCGGGGCGTAGTTGAGATGTGTATCTTTACGTTATTACGTATGGTGGGTGGGTAGGCATCATTAATTTTGACTGCACTTTTAATTGGACTGAAAGACGAAATTGTACATCATTAAATTTAGTGATGATAGTCAAATGTATGTTTGTTAACTTAAATTTAATGGTATTTATTACGATTATATAAGTGGGTACAATTAAGGGCATCGAAGAAGTATGTATAGAACTATATACAAGTACTTTGCTATCTATTTTATCAAATAAAAACATTTCGAAGTAAGAATTACAATTGATAAAACAATACTTTTGGGCTTCTACCATACTTATACAAGGTAATAATCTCTGTACATAACAAGTTTAACATTATAATCGATATTAATGACAGCTTGTCAGTATATTTTGAAACATTTCCGATTAACATTACGAAGGCTGTTAGACACATTAAAATATTTACTTCCGGTCGAACCAAGGCCTAATTGCATATGCTTAGCATAGAAGTAGAAGAAACGATACAAGTGTTCATAAGAACTTCGATATATGAATTTTACCCACATCAAACTAGCTTAATGGTAAAAAAAACTTCTAATAGAGATCCCTACCCAGCAATACACAGATGAAGGGCTGGTAATACTAAACCAAAATCGATCAGCAACATCGAAAGACTGTATTGTCAACGCCACGTTAAAGCAATTAAAATAGTGACAAAAACTTAACATGGAACTTGACGAAATGTGGGTTACACCCATGGGCGCCGGGAGGGGGGTGCAAGTAGGTGCACGTGCCCCCCCCTGCCAAGAAATAAATCACAAAAAACACGTCACTAAATAAATCTGCATCAATGGGAACTATCGACCACAGAGACTTTTTTATGGTAAAGCATTTTCCAAAACCCGCGCCATTTGAATTTGGAAAAAACTTAGTAATATGTAGTATGGTACGTAGGTGCTGATGCTCCCCTAAAACTAATATTGGTGGAGCCCATGGTTACACCGGTGCCCACTGCCCACGGTTACAACTTACACCATACACCGATGCCCACGGTTACAACTTACACCAATGGCGAAGGGTGAAATTTTCCGAAAGAGAATCCGACACATTATACTAATTTGCATAAATACGGTCTGCAAATCATTCTAATTAGATTTTAAATAAATTATAAAGGGCAGCCGGCAGGAATCTGATTATTCAGACCTTTAGCCACTGGGTTACACTGCCTACTCTGAAAGGAGAAAGGCGTGATGAAGATAAAGGAACTGAGGCCAAGCTTCCGTTCTTCCTAAGTCGTGCTGGATACTGGTAACAATTGATCCACCAACCGTGTGCAAGTTTAATCCCTTAATGTTGTTAACATTAATCAGTTTATGTAAATTAAGTTAGCAGTATCTTGTGGTTGGTTGGTCGAAGAAATGCCCATTTACTGTTCATTTGCTGGTGGTAGGATATATTTTATATCCGCCTGGATAGCGACCACCGTACGCAAGGTTTTAAAACCCCTTTATAGTAACGCGTAAGTGTGTGGCGTTCCTGGATCAGTATGTGTATATCCAGTTCAAACAGGCTGTACAATACTAGCTTCAACACCTTTAACTGGTATAGAAATGCACACTGCTGCTTGTCGGCAGTGATAGACAATGCGGCGATATCCATCGTTATTAAATCTCGCATGTCTATTCAAGTTATTTAATATTGCAGCTACTTTTATATTATTTAAATGCACATTACAATGCATGGTGTCAAGCTCACATCTTTATCTATGGACGCTGCTGAGATTACTTAAGACCTGCATTTAGATCTACATGCTATACTTCAATATAATAAAGTTTTTTTTCAAATCCCATTCGTGCTGGTTTTTGATTATGCTTTACCATAATAAAATCTCTGTCGTCGATAGTTCACATTGTTGTAAATTTAATCAGTGATATTTTTGTGATTTACTTCTGAACATGGACATACACAATGCATAGCCCCTCCTTTACACCCCTGACCGGCACCTATAACTTTAACCTAAAGTGTAAGACAATTTTTTACATTCGAACTTTACAAAAATATTGACATAAACTAGCGATCTACTTTTGACTATTACTCAAATATTGACTATAATCACATCACGCCTCCTTTTAGCCGTGTGTCCGTCCCATGATGTGATAGGGCGAGCTTGTCAACATATTAACGTTCTAGTCTCTATTCAGAGTGTTTTGAACTTCATAGTTTCAAGGCTATGCAGTTTTCCTCGTTCACTATGAGTTGACTAGTGCAATCTGCTTGTGAGTCATGTCCGAGGATGGACGCAATATAATTGCACAATTCTCACGGTATTTGCATTTGTTGGTATAGGTCAGTAACGCTAGTATTAGTACCTAGTACGTACTAGTACGTATTACCTATTATGTCTTGATAGCTCGTGCTATTGTTTCTAAGTCTAATTGTTTTATAGATATGGCTCTTTTTCCTTGTGTATTGATTTGTAAGTGGTTTTTGCATATTTATGCGTTATTTGTGATTGGTAAAACTTAGTGTATAAGAAACGTAAATCAATCGTAAATAAATGGAACTGTCTTAATTTGTTGTTTGATTCACCCACCCATGGTTATAAAAGGCGCCATAATCGCGCCAACATCAAAATTATGGTTTAATGTACAGTAGAATCGGAAATTTGCTTACTCATTTACAAAATCAGTTATTTATATTGATTATTTAAACAAAACACCCTAAGTTGCTTTTTGTTCCCAAACAAAAGGACATATGAAGTTTATTTTTCATAATACAAAGTATAATAACATTTTAAAATCTATTTTATTTGCATTTGACATTAATTCATAAAAATAATCATTCTTTTTTTAAACTGCATTTCGTGTGTGCCAGTAACATTTTAACTAAAGAGAATACATTCTTTTTAAATATTTAATAATAATATTCGACAAAATTAAGTCTGGTGCACTTCGAGTTCTCCTGTCCATAAAGAGACATTATACAGCACATAATAACTAAATTTAACGCAGTAATAGATCAGTCATGCGACTCGTGCGCTCGTGTTGGTGACATCAGAAACCAGATTGAAAACAAGCTGCTATACCAAAACTAGACGAGGCTATATTGTATGCTGTTGCATTTAGCTGGTCTTATTTCGGACAGATGTTAAATAAAGCTCGTAATTTGTACGATAAATGTCCAATATTTATTCAGAAAATATACGTCATTAATTAATCGAAAGTATATAAAATATTTGATTTTCTGTAGTAGTATTAAAATGCATTTTTTTTTATCTGCCTGGAATAAGATCAGGTTAAAGTAACATGGGCATTCTAATCTGAAGTCAAATCTATTTTATAAAGCCTATTTTTGAATTTTCAAGGTACAGCTATTGTAAAGGTCTATAAACTATTTAGATGACATAGAATAACGAATAATTGAAGTATATTTTCTGTATACCTAGTCTGGTATTATCATAACTATGTACTGTTCAAAGGAAGATAGGTCTACCACCTCTAAAATTAGATTGTAGTATGTTTCTTTTACAAGATCACGGCAAAACGCACTCCAGTTACCATCAGATGCAGTGGGGTCCAAAAGAAAGTCGACTGACGAGAGATGATTACCCCTCGAAAGTCGACACAATTATGCCGGCCTGTTGGAACCCGATGGATACAGGTTTATCCCGGAACGCAACACACTTATGTGCCACTATGACGGGTTTTACACCTTGTATACGGTGGTCGCTATCCGGGCGAATATAAATATATCCACCATCAGCAAAATAATTCATTAAAAATACACTTAATATCAAAGCCTAGGTCGTCTAAGACCTATGACCTAGAAATAGTTACTCAAAGAGGACGTCCTTGTTGAGTTAAAAGGAAAAGTAATACTGGAGAAATTCCGATAATTATATTACTAGGAAAATGAACTTCAGTTCAATAGACTTTATTTATTTTAAATCGTTACAATAGACAGCAACATTTCAATCAGGTAAAAGATTTTCATAGTTTAAAACACAATATACATATTCAATGCTAAATTTACAAGAATATAAAACGTAAGTATAACAGTTTTTTTAGGTAACTCTTAATGAAAGAATTCCGCACTCTATAATGAGGTTTTGCAGTGACTGCCTTAGTGGCATAGTTGTATTACGCACGTGGTACAATACCGCTCTGATGTCCCGGGTTCAAATAAAAATAATTTTGGATTTTCCTGCTTCAGACCAAAATGGAATTTGTGCCTGATATGGCGATAGACTACTAACCCCCTATCACATCATGGGTTGGAAGACACAGGCGAAATATACCTGGTTACACCTCTACCTACCTTTTTGGAGATAAACGCGTGATATGTATTTTACAATGATATAACATAAAATACAGGGATATAATTAACTTATGGTCCCATTAAACAACTTTTATAAACCATGCCACCATTACTACCCAAAACCTCCCTCACAATGATCCAACGCAACGCAATCACAACAAAGTATATTTTAATCGAGTGCCGCTAAAGTTATGTAACGTAGGGCCTTGGAGGCTGCTTACGTACCGACCAAACTAGTTGTTTTGATGATTATTGATTCCATTCGAGTGTTGCATGCTAGGACTAGACAATTTTGCTGTTTATACAAGGCGAATTGGTCTACTTGGAACTTAGCTGCTGAGACAAGTGAGCATAGGTTCAAAACCCAAGATTCCAATTTAGACCATGGTTTGACAGATAAGCCTGGATTTGTTAGAACAGGTTTAAACCAAGATTTATTTCGCTTTTTGTAATGAATATATTTTGGTTTATTGAAATTGTTTCTGATTCAGTATGTAATTTGTTTAAAAATAGAGGTACTTATATTGAAATCGTCTGGATTTAATATATCATTTGTCTAAAAATACGCAATAAATCCAATAGATTACATCCACACAAGTAATCCTAATTACATTGCAGTTAAAGGCCAACCTGTTATTCACTAAGGGTCACATCTAAACCAACGCAAATAATAATATGTAATCAAAATTACAAAAAAAAACTATTAAGCGGTGATAGCCTAGTTGGGAGTGGAACTGCGGAGACAAATGTCCACAGGTTCAAAACCGCAAGCATCTCCGACTTTTCTAAAGTCGTTTGAGTATTTTGTTGATTATAGATCGCCCTAAAGGTAAAACGTCGTGAGGAAACTTGTATACTTTAGAAGCTTTGTATGAGAATTTTGAGGGTATGCGAAGTCTGCTAATCCGCACTAGGCCAGCGTGGTGGACTAAGGGCTAATCCATCTCAGTAGTAGAGGAGGCCCGTGCCCAACAGTGGGACAGTATATTATACAGAGTTATTACTATTATTATTATAGCTGGCAAGATGTGTGATCTCTGCCTACTGATAAAAGAGGAAGAAGGATGGTGCTATATATGTATTTCAGCTATTTGGAATTTTAGCTTGACATGATGATATGCTCGCTCCCTTTATAAGTGATGAATGGAAATAGGACAAAGTGGTTGCATTATCGTCTCTGCCTAAGCCGTAGGATCAAAGCTCCAACTTATGTTGATAAATATAAAATATGTATAATGTTTTTTTTAATAATTCTAATATTTGTTATTTATTACATATCCACTAAACATACTCTTGTATATGCCTTGATAAAGCCACACAATATATACAAACTAGAATCTTCCATATTAATATTCCAGACAAGACCTAGGTTTCAAGACCTAGCACTTAAACAAGCACTAAATTGCCCATCAACATACTCGCTACTTTACTACGTGTCTAAACGTACAGAAATTGGTCAATGTCGTATTTTAATAGTTTATTGTAAATTACATGATTTGCTTCAAATTGTGTGGACAATACAATAAATAGTCGTTAGAGAATATTAAAAAATAAGGATGCTCGTGGATTATATTAAAATTACAAAGGACTTAGGACTTGTAATACGTCCAAGAAGTGACCATTTATGTATACAAGTAATCAATGATAATCCATAATCAAATAACATTATTATACATAATATCAATAACCTGAATGCGAGCACATAAACAATGTATTACTCATACAAGTTAAACATAAACAAAAATCTCACAATACTACTAGCGACATCTGTTACACATTTTCCAAAACTGAAATTACAAATTTCGAACGTACACTTTACTGTCTTTATGGCGCAAAATGCGAACACAAAAAGATTGTATATGCACTAAGATTATACATTCCCTCTGCGAATATTTGCAGTGTGCAAGCGCGGCGCACACAAAAAACTTTTTTTTCCCACCACCCGTAATCACGAGACGATGAGTTGGTGTCGCGTGGCGTCCCAACCTATCTGTGTGTGAGTGCATCCGTGTGACCCACTTACGAACGCGTTCGGCAATCCTCGGCCGTTTCCGCCGCGCGAACATATGCTACAGCGGCCATCTTAACTTATCTCCAGCCAGTTTATGTTGACACGTGCGCGGGATCCAATCATTTGTGAACACGGTCCAAGTTAACATAGCAACAGTCAGAGTACGCTGGTTGTTACGTAAAAAATAGTAAATGTTTACTAGATGAGTTGTTTTCGCCGAAATTATCTGTCGGTTTTGTCATCGTGTGCAAGATAAAACAGTATTTACTTCCTAAGGGCTCGTGCTATGTGATTTCAATTGAGATTTAAATGAGGAAACTTTCAAACTAAGCTATTGAACAACTGCAATGCGTATTTTGCATCATATATTATAACATTATGAATTAACAAGGTAGTATCTTTGTCTATAATAGCTTCTACTCCCTTATCAAAATAAAATACAGGTTTAGTACTGAGAGTTTAATAACCTATCCTAACCTATCCGACAAATGAAATAATTTTGAGAATTGAAGCAAATGTGTCACAAAACGCAGTGACGCAAACATCATTTTTAGCTTTATACTTGATAGCTTTTGCCTGCTGCTTCGCCCTCATATAAAAGTTTTTCCGGGATAAAAAGTACTTGTACCATTTAGAAGTAATGTAGCTTCATATTAGTAAAAGAATTTTCAAAATCTGTTCACTAGTTCAGTAGCCCGTAAAACCTACAAACATTTCCTTTTTATAATATTAGTATAGAATAATATAAGTAAATAATATCTATATTATATTATTATAACTCACACCAAAAAATAATTCGTAACTTGAGTTTATTTTTGTTGAATCGATTAGTACATTGTTAATTGTTTTAGTATCATGTTTCATCTTAACCATTGTTACTTTTCGTTTAGCAATACCATTTATGAAGCTTAGAAAAACCTCTACCTCTATTAAAATGTGTTAATTTAAAAACTATAATGAAGTCTGGATTCAGTATGTAATTTGTCTGAAAATACGCAATAAATCCAATAGATTACATCCACATAAGTAATCCTAATTACATTACAGTTAAAGGCCAACCTGTTATTCACTACGGGTCACATCCAAACCAACGTAAATGATAATATGTAATCAAAATTACTAAATAAAAGTACTATTAAGCGGCGATAGCTTAGTTGGTTGTGGAACGGAGTGCCGAGACAAATGTCCACAGGTTCAAAACCCAAGGACACCTTCTTGACTTTTCTAAAGTTATATTCTTTGTGAATTATCGCTTGATTTAACGGTAAAGGAAAACATCGTAAGGAAACCACCATACCTGAGAATTTTTCACTGCAGAAATTTTGAGGGTCTGTGAAGTCTACCAAGCCGTATTAGGCCAGCGTGGTAGACTAAGAACTCAAACCCCTCTGAGTATTAGAGTTTCATTGTTTTTGAGTTTGCTCTGTCAAGATGATCCTTATATTTTTATAAATGGAGAAGTCTAATTTTTTTTTCTTCAATGATTCGAATCTCCACACTTTGCCAATTTATTATCCAATAAGTTTGAGGTTCTTTAGAATTTTGAATTAAAGAACCAACGCCCTATAAGCGGACACGTCCTCTAGACAATATAGAAAAACGAATAGAGATTGTTAAACTTTTTGTATTAAGATGACAGAATGCACTTTTACATGAAATCTAAAACGTATCTACGTAACATGCAATTAATGCACGATACCAATGTTATATAATTGTTATTGGAATATAGCATAACATAATCGGGCGTATGACTTCCGTAAAGGCGAATTTGAATGTTATTTCTCACAGATTCGCCACTTTCACCCATTCGAAAGTTGTCTATGACGAGGTTATTTATGCTTGATTTTATTTCTAAAATTGCGTTTACTAACGTGTTTTTTAACTTGTGATTATTAAAGGTGAATGCCCTGATTATACGAAAATACGGCATATTACGTTAATAATATTAAATATAAATTATTATGTTATGTGGAATGAGTTGTTTTTTGACTGTAGAATTGTCAAAAATTTATCGTATTGATTCAAATGTCGACTGACGTGAGATGATTACGTTTGACAGTCGACATAATCATGCCGGCCTGTTGGAACCGGATATACACAGGCTGATCCCGGATTGCGCCACATGGGCCACTGTGGCGAGTTTTAATACCTTATGAACGGTGGTGGCTATCCGGCCGAATATAAATATATCCTACTACTAGCAAAAGGCACCAACAGCTTGTTATATACTCAGTAACTTACCTATATTTGTATGTATTAATTTATTGTATATTATTTTATTATCTGGGTGTATATTTTTAATGAATTATTAAAATATAATCGTTTTTGATATCATATTGTGATTGCCTCGTAATTTATAATATATGTGGTTCAGGTATATATTATCTATATACGTTAAATATATATGGGCTTGTTGATTTCTGTATTGGCATGAAAAAAAACCTATCATGACCAAAATATTAGATGCAACAGACATTTTCACATATGTTTTTTGAAAAATGAACTTAGATGACAAAAGATATATTCTTTACCGGTATGAAAAAATCAGTTTTCTTTTTTAATTATCCCTATAGTATTAGATGCAACAGAATGATGTCTTATATATTTTTCGAAAACAATAGTAAGGTGACAATAGATATAAGTAGTGACGGGAAATCTATTTATTCAAAGTCGTTTGTAGAAGTCCCCTGTTGGACGCGAGCATCAAGGGCGCTTCAATAAATAACATCTCTGCCAGCTTCTGCTAATACGTACTTATGATTTTCATAGAATGTCTTAAAGAAAGCAATATTTTATATGTTTACGCGAATGTTAGACATTAAAATAAAACTATTTTACGACTTTTATATTGTTTTTTTGGTAATATAATTTTAAAAATGACATTCATGTAACAGATTAAGTAAGAAACTTATGTTAATACAAGGTTTAGTTCCGCCTCAGTCTGAGTGAAAGTAATTTCGAATAAAAATACTACAGTGAATTTTACAAGAATAAATATACCTAACCTTTATTCCAGAACTTGGGATGTATGCGGTCCAAATTTCATACAAATTCATTCAGAAATTTCGAGGTTTAACATGATGTCATCTACACTTTCGAATATATGATATTTGTAGAATAATCATCTAAATTCAGAATACGGACAACACTAAATTACAATTCTGACAACCCTAATATAATACAACTACAATATAATGCTATAAGTCAGGTGTATAATGTATTCATTAAAGCTTTTACAGTCAGTTAATTACGCTAATTCGACACATTACCGGATTCGCAGTTTCGTGCAATTATATTCTGCAATACAGCGCTTTATCTCCGTATCTATGAGATATCGCACGCATTTCAGTAGGGTTGGCACATTCGAGCAAACAAAACCTATATAGGTAAAACGTATCTTCAATGGCGGGGACGTAGCTGCCGTATCAATGATACTGGGCCCCTGATGTTTAGGGGCCGCTCTTAGCCTATTGCTATTACATTAAACTTTAATAAGGCCTCAAACTGAGGACGATACGTTCTTTATGGTTACAATTAGAAACCCTTTTGCTCCCGCACAATAGGCATCGGGACGCAGGACATGCGGAGCGGCACAAACGGTAAGAAGGAAAGTATAAATCCGGCGCCGGAGGGGCCCCAACAATGCTGATATATCGCCCCTGTATTGCAAGCTGCGCCATTGACTTGATATAAACAGAATAGATGATTGGAAGTGCCGTGACATATGATAATGATTCAAAGGGTGAAAATGAATGCAATATATATCGACAATTATTCCGACAAAATACAACATTTTAAAAGATTTCAAATGTTCTATTTTTAAAAATGAATATTGTAGATGTGTCGCCAACCTTGATGGTTTAAAAATGGAATGCACAAGGCAGTGGTACTTTGAAGGACTCTTACATATGAAACCTTTTATCACTAATACTTATGAACTCCTAGTATCTGAAGTGCTAATCCACACATTTAATAACAGCATCCTCTGTACATTGAAAATTAGTAATCTAAAAAAGAAAGGTGACTAAAGAAGATTAACACAACATAATTTTTTAAAATGATTTTTTAAAAATTTGTTTGCGCACACTTCGGAAACTACTCAACAGATTTTCAATTAGTTTCATTTCAGATTACATGACGGACTTGTAATTTACAAAATAATGAACACGATATAGAACAATATTGGTTGTATAACTGCTAGATTATTTTTATATTTACCATTGTAAATGCAAATTACCTTGTTAGTTTCGACGTAGTATTACATACAGTTATTACTGTTTAACATTAAGGAGTGTTAGTGGTAGTTATCGCTGGCAGTTCGAATCGCAAGTAAGAACCACCATGTTCAGGCTGCCTCGGCGTAGTGGTATTGAGAATGCGATACGATATCCTAGTGTCAGGTTCGATTCCTGAGTGGAATAGATATTGAGGTTTTCTGTTTACTATCAGCTTGGAGGATATACACGTGGCTGATAAATGACATACTCTATTACCTAACATTACTAACGAACTGTTAAGTCTCTATCTACCCCCCAAAAGGGGCAACGGCTTGGTTTTATGTTATGACTTCAATAAGTCCTAGTCGATAAATCACCTAACTATGAACCTTAAACACCTGTAGCAACAACGATATTAATTCAATAAACTTGTTTACAATAAACTTAAAACCCAATGACCTAAGCACTTTATCGCCAATCATGACACAATTTCACATAACCCTAAATTTTAGGGTTGTGTGTACGTGTTTTTAGAGCCTAAAAACAAGCACGTGGCAACCCCTAATTTCTTATAAAACTCGCAAGACACGAGGCAACCCTACACGTTTTAAAATTTGAGAGTGCCAGAAACACTTTCACCCAGTTAGATAACGCGGCCCGTGATAAGTGGTTGTGATGAAACTGTGAAAGGCGGCGTGGGCAGCGACCTTCGCCGGCAGACCTTTATCTATAGCTACGATATAGGATATCGGTGTTTAGACTATTGAAGATTTGAAAGTAGACGTGCGAGTACACATAATGTGCACGTTAACATATTTTTACTATGGAGCGAAGTGGACAATTCATATTTCCCAATTCCTTGATTAATTTCGCTGAGTTAACTAGAGAAATTGAGCATCGGATTAAGAAAATTATTATTGTATTATGTACATATTCACGCCTTTTATCCTCGAAGGGATAGGCAGAGGCGCAACTGGTGCATTCTCTCTCCGCTGTGTGTATTTCGTCCCATGATGTGATAGAAGGCGAGCCTAACATCATATCTGGCTTAAATTTCAGACTGGACTGGTACTGATTACGAAACACTAGGTCAGTTTGCTCGACCCGGGTATCAAACCCGAGACTTAAGCACTGCAGGCGTAGTTTACGCATGCGGAGCCGCGAGCAAAATCTAGTACTAGACTACACAGATTTCAAAAAAAAATATCATAGTTTTTATGTGAGTAAATGTTACGAAACAAATAATTCTTAGTATAGCATAAGCAACCACAAAACATACTTTCATGACAAAAATCCCACAGAAAAAACCAACAAAAAATTAGATACCACCAGAATACATGACACTTTCTTTATAAATTGAAACGCAATGCTAATGAGTTTTACGTAATTAATTGTATTTACATATCAAGCTTTTGGATATTGAGCGAAAGTGAATGAATTACTAAATGAATAATTGATCGCTGCTGAGAATGTTTTTTTTTATATCACGGCAAGGTCACCTAACTGCACCTGATGGTAAGTGTAATGAGATCCAATAGAATAATGCCGAGGGGTAATCTCTCGTCAGTCGACACAATTATGGCGGCCAGGTGTTATGGAGTCCAATAGAATAATGCCGAGGGGTAATTTCTCGTTAGTCGACATCATTATGCCGGCCTGTTGGAGCCAGATATACTCAGGCTGATCTCACGACACATTTACGTGAGCCACTATGGCGGGTTTTAACCCCTTACGTACGGTGGTCGCTATCGGGCCGGATATAAAATATATCCCTACCACCAGCAAAATTAAGTCTAGATTTTTTTTTTCATTCAAATTAGCTATTATTCGTACGTAAGTTATTAACTAGAGGATCAACAAACAACTACATAATTTCATTCTTCAAAAAGACAAAAGCAACTTTCGTTAATATTAATAAAAAGACCAAAAAGACAGCTTCAATATAGCAATCATAAATTCTATTACATTTCATATACTTTTGACGATACATACTATTTTCACAGATAATGGAAGAATATCATCTCCACTTCAGTATTGAAATATTCGAATAAAACAAAAATTAAAATAGCTTTGATTATATGATAATGATCAGCAATCATCAGCTGCCGGGACCTTCACCGGCTTAGCGCACGCGATTACCCAAGTATGAGGCTTGTGGGAAACTAAATGTTTGTAAAAATACAATGATTTTGACGCCATGACTTTTAAAATATAAAATATTGGAATAATAATATTTATTTACCATGATATTTTAAATCTGTGTCGATTGCGATACCTCCATTTCATACATTTTGTTTCACTTTTAATCTGGTATTCAGTGCAGTTAGTTAGTGATTAGTTCTCGCAGTTAAAAGAAAAACGTAAAAATAATTAATAATCATGGATATTTCGGCCTTTAAAATTTAATATGACGAAATTTTAAAGGCAGAAATATCCATGATTATTAATTATTTTCACGTTTTTCTTTCAACTGCGAGAACTAATCACTAACTAGACGTGAATTTAAATTCTTTACTTGCCAATACTTGTTTAGTTACCCAGATTAAAGCCGAAACAAAATGTATGAAAATGGACCTTGAGGTATCGCCTTAACAGTGAAGGAAAACATTATAAGGAAACATTAGAGAATATTTAATTCTCTTTTTGAATTTCGAAGGTATGTGAATCCTGCCAACCCGCACTAGGTCATCGCGGTGGTCTAAGTCACATGCTCTTGAAGAAACACGTTCCCAGCATAGCATGTTACATAATGCAGGATTAATATTGTTATATATTAAAATATCAAATTGTCTTTATGAATTAAAACAAGAAATAATACAACACGCTAAAGAACACACCCATCGACAATCCCCAAAAACAAAATCTTATGTGCAAAATGTCTAGTTGCAATATGAAAGTTTTAAGTAAAAATATAAAAATCAATCACTCAGCTCAAAATAAAAATTAGATTAATTTTTCATAACAATCAATAGTTTTGAAATAAGTAATTGATATTTATATTTTCACTTAACTTAAAACCCACATACAGTAGACATTTTGCAGATGAGTTTTTGTTCTTGGGGACTGTCGCCATATACTCATAGCGCCACAGGCCACTCCTTACTTTTTCTCAAAATATATATATTTTATATAAGTTTATGACGTAATTATCTCGCTTTTTATTCGTCTCGCTGTTTATTAACAGTAGTAACACAACCAAGAACGAATTACAAAGAGCTGCTTGACATCACAGCGCTCGACATCCGAAGATATTAGATGTTACCCACCGGCTGTAATATTCTTTAAACTCCAACGCTATATTGTTACCCACTGGCTACTATGTTCTTCAAACTCCAATGCAACAATGCTTTCCAGTAGCGAAAGGTGAAATATTCCGAAGAGAACCCAACACAACATATAGGTTGATACATATACTAATAAGCATAAACGCGGTCTGCAAATCGTTCCAATGATATTTTTCTTACACTTAAAGCATCGGAATGTTTGCCGGCAACATGACATTGCGTGTCACGGAAAATAACCTTATTATGTAGTATATAAGGTTATATTCCCGTGACACACGTAAATGTCATGTAGCTGTCATGTTTGCCGGCAAACATTCCGATGCTTCATGGATTATTTAACAAAAGGCATAACACAGAACACAATCATTATAAAGAATACTTAAGCACTAAAGTACATTAAGACTAGATTGTATTCCTTGTACCTATGCCCTAGTTGAAATTAGATTTTACATAAGTTACGAAAGAGAACCGGGAATCGGGTTATGTGGACCTTACGCTACTGTTGCTTTCAATTTGAGAGTACCATCCTCGATGCAATCTTCTATACAAGAGACCTAGAGTGTCTGATTTTTTTAAGATACCTAATGCATCTGAAAACTTAAACCATGATTTTCTTTTTTTATTGCTGTGAATGACGAGACGAGCTTGCCTTTCGCCTGATGATAAGCCATACAACCGCCCATATACACCATCGAACACCTTGAAATACAAAATATTGTTTGGTATTCCACTGTGCTCGCCATCCTGAGACGTGAGATGTTAAGCCTCATTACGTCCAGTAGATACGCTGGCTACAATGTCCTTCGAACCGGAACACAACAATGACAACACACTGTTGCTTGGCGGCAGAAAAAGACATTGCGGTGGTACTAACCCAGACGGACTCTTACATATGAGAGGCCTACCACCAGTAAATTATAGTATTTGAACATAATTTTAATGTCATTATTATACTACAAAATAGAGATGGTCAGTCAGTAGTCGTCACGTTTCGGACGGTGTGATGTATACATATATTCATTTGGCCGAGGCTAGACGCGCACGCGACTGCCAGCGTGAATCGCGAACTATTCTTTGTTTGTTGTACTTTGGTAATCAAGGTAATAAACATCGTATGCAACCTTTCTGGTTGATTTTTATTTTTTATATTGTGACAAGTGGCCAGCATCAAATTTAAGTCATCTATGAAGTTTATTAAAAAAAAGTTACAGAAACTATAGCAGTGGACTATTTGACTAAGTAAAAAGAGGTTACACTAATTATAGCAATAGGCCAATTGACTATTTATTAATTTTTACTCTTGCCAAATATTTACGTTATATTTATTCCAACAGAAAAATCCGGTAAAATCGACGAGTTATAAGCCTTTGAATTTCGGTAGAAAGGGTAAGTAAAACGAGAAAAGCAGCGCTCTACGAGCACGTGACGTCATCGGGAATTACGATGCGTGCAAAAGAATAAGATGGTGCAATATCCCTACTACGCGCCCACTCCTGCACACTGCAATATTTGAAATAACAGTTACTGCGCCATCTCTTAACTAATTTTAATGCTGTTACATAATATAGAATAGTGGACAAAATGAAACGTAGAAAAATACCCTATTTTAAACGTATTCGGACCAACGAGATCGCTTCATGCCGTTCAGCATATAAAGGCTTTGACATACCTATAATCTAGACCACCTCGTAGTAGGTATGAAAAACCTAACTTAAGCCGCTTATATAGGTCCCTATTTGAGCTCATTGCATACAAGTAAAATACGATCCAACACTACACAAACGCATAATTCTGTACCAAAGAATTTCGCTGGAATCTCATTCAGAATATTGTAGTAAAAACTATGATCGTTTTATCTAATACATATATGGAAAACACGAGTTAGGTCAACAAACCTTGAGGGACAATACAACCATATGGTCTTAAAAATAACGGCACCTGATGTTTTTGTTGCTTATAAATGATATCTAGTTTAAATTAGTAATAAGTAAATGTTTTGGTTGTGGTTGGTTATATTTTATACTAACTTTTGCTCGCGGATTCACCCGCGTGACAAAGTTTTTCCGTGATAAAAATCCGCTTTATATTTTCCCGAAATAAAAAATATCCTGTTGCATAAAAGCGTAACGTAGCTTCCTATTTGTGAAAGAATTTTTAAATTCGGTTCAGCAGTTCAGAGATTAACCTACAAACCTACAAACAAACAAATTTTTCCTCTATATAATATTAGTATCGATGTTGTTTTTGTTTTAATTGTACATGAAGTTACAAATTCGTCTGGACATTTTGGTCATAAGTATGGTATTTATCTTCATAATAACCTGAAAAACTAACCTATTTTAGAGCATCCATAAGCAAAAGATCATCTGAGGGTTGGTCTCTATGGCTATGGACTATTGCAGAAGTATAACGA
>NC_051132.1:12566541-12589852 GCF_014839805.1 Manduca sexta
CTCCAGTGACGTTATTATTATCGACTTCTGGTCCACACGAACCACAAGATGAACGCTTCATGCGTCCATTTTCAGCTACTTTCGCTTTACATTTAGCAGTTCAATTGCCGGTATAGATCGTTTATGCTGGTATTCTATGTCTCCAGTGACGTTATTATTGTCGACTTCTGGTCCACACGAACCACAAGATGAACGCTTCATGCGGTAGAGGGTTCGGCCTGGTTGCTCAGCGTGCGACGATAACGAGCAGTAGACCCAACTTACTGGTATTGTGCATGGGTAGGTAGCGAGTGTTCACGAGGGAGATGTTTATAGCACTCGAGGAGCTTGCTTTGTGTGAAGATATCTTCTGTTACTCGTGTTTTATACTCTCTATTATCTGTAAGAGTTAACCCTACGATGCCTACTGGAAGGTCCGGTGCCTACATGTGCGTTATTTTGGACATATCGAATGATCTATGTTATTAATTGAATTTTTATCAATATTGGTGTGATAAGATGGTTTATTATTATATATATATTTATAATAAAAAAGACCTATTACACATATGCCTATTGACCCAACTGATGTTAGTGCTTCCGGAGTACAGGTCTTTGGGAAGTTCTCGATAACATATTATATGCCTAATGCTCTCAATATGTAATCCGTCTTGCATCTACCAGAAGGCATGTATCTAAAAATAATTGAATATAACAGGTATATACTGGTTACCAATTTTGGAGTCGGTGACTAATTAAAACATTTTCTGTATTTTATATTTAATTGAACTACTGGAGTGTGTGTGTATCCTCCGTCAATTTATTTGTTAAATAATTGTTAAATGTGGCTAACAGTTAAAGAATCGTAATTAAAGTGAAGTATTATCGGAGACTAATAAGTGGAAGTGTTTTCAAGCCTCAATATCTGCAACGAACCTGTTTATTGAGTGATATAATAGTGTACACTTAGCTGTACCAAGACCACGTAATAACTTGCTAATTACCCTAAAATAATAATAAGCTCCATAAACTCTTATTACATTCAAGCGCAGCAAGAGATATATACTTGTTTCAAGGGCAGAGGTGTGCAACAATTATTCACTTAACTGTTTAACAACATTTACAACTCAAAAGTGACCGTTGTTTTATTCAAATAACAACTGGACTTTTATCAACACTAGCAGCATATCATTTAAACTCCATCTAACGGATTTTTTGAATAAATAATGATTATAGATATGCAAAGGCAGTGAATTAGAACTCACTTGATTACGACATCTGTTACAATTATCCTAAACTACTTACCCATCATTCAAAAACATAAATGTATACACACTGAAGACAAACAATATAGAGGGCGCTATAAGCAAAAATACTACTGTTTAAGTTTATCGCTGACTCATTGAATTTAAGACTAAAGATGCCTGTAATATGTGCTGGATGTCACATGAAAATTCCAAACAGAAAATTCATTGCCTGCTATCACTGCAAATCTACATATGACTTGCAGTGCGGTAATATCACAGATAAAAGTTTAACTTGATGACCGCTGAAACCAGAGCCACTTGGAAGTGTCACAACTGCCGCAACAATCAATCCAAAATTATGGACATTCCTACACCTGTACGCAACGGGCAAACTGCAATAACGAACACACACGATTCATCTAACTCCCTATATAACACTTCTGATATTAAAAATACATCCAAAACTAAAACTCCACGCCGCAGGAACACCACAACTCGCCTCCCCCTGGAAGCATTTATGTGACCGAGGATGCCATGAGAGACTTATTCGACCATTTTAAGACCGACATTTGCAAAATTATCAAACAAACCGTCACTGAAGTTGTTGCAAGTAAGTTCATTGACATATCCCAGCAGATTAACGAATTTAAAGAATCCTTGTCTTTCTTCAACGATAAGTTCGAGTCGGTTATGACCAATTTACGAGAGAGTACTGCAACTATTGATAGATTACAATCTGACAATGCTGAATTAAAATCAACCGTCAAAGATCTCTCAGTCAGATTAAATTTAGCTGAACAGCACCTTCGCGATAGTAATGTGGAACTGCATGGCATTCCGGAACACCGTGGGGAGAATTTAGTTAACTGCCTCACTCAGCTGTGCACTACAGTAGGCGCTGCTGTTACTGAAAACGATTTTACGCAAGTCACCCGCGCAGCCAAATTGGACAAAGATAGTACAAGACCCCGAACAGTCATCGCCAAACTCCGTACTCCACGTCAGCGTGACATTCTACTAGCTGCGGTTTATAATTTCAACAAGAAGAATCCAGAAAGTAAACTAAATTCCCAAAATTTAGGCATCGGTGGCAAAATTTTTCCAGTGTTTGTAGCTGAGCATCTTACACCATCTAACAAATCTCTACATGCTGAAGCAAGAAAAAAAGCTAAAGAGTCAAATTATAAATATGTATGGGTCAGGAATGGTCGCATTTATGTTCGTAAGGACGATACATGTCAGGCGTTGCTTATTCGTAGCACTGAAAGCATAAAGCTTATAAAGTAATTTAGCTGATTCAACTTGTTTACCAATATTCTCGGCAAATGTTGTTGTATTTTTATTTTGATAACATTCACAATATATTACCAAAACATACGGGGTATGAGGACAAAGACTGATGAGCTCTATAATAATATTCTCTTATGTTCCTATGATGTGATCGTATTTACTGAAACCTGGCTTAATGCGAATGTGTATAATAACGAATTTATAGATGCTAGGTATATCGTATATCGCCGGGATCGCCTCTGCAATGTATCTAGTGTTACAAACAATGCCAAATCCAACTGTGTTCCTAAGCGTGATGGTGGAGGTGTTCTTATCGCAGTATCACGTGACATAGAATCTTGTAGACTTTCTAACCATGAATCTGCCTGTGAGAATCTGTGGGTATTGTTGAATATCAAATTAAACAATGTGTTTAAAAAAATTGCTCTATGTGCGGTTTATCTGCCATCTCCACCAATCTTGGATACTCAAACAATATTTATTAATAGCTTGAGTGATGTTTTTAATTATTTTAACGATGTAATTGTAATGGGTGATTTTAATCTTGGTCGCATCCAGTGGAGTAGGGATGAGGATGCTGGATGTATGATACCTTATAATTTTAACAGTAAAATGGAATGCGATCTTATTGATTGCATTGCGTCAAACGAGCTGCAACAATACAATCATATAACTAACAGTAATGGTAGGATACTCGACTTGATTCTAAGCACAATACGTGATGGCAAGGTAGATAGACCACTGCAACCTCTCAGCAGACTTGACGAGCATCACCCACATGTTTTGTATAGTATCACAAATACTAGGGCAACAAGTCTACACGACAAGTATAAAGCTAAATATAATTACTTTAAAGCAGATTATGATTCTATTGTAGACGCGTTAAGGATCACGGATTAGCATTTTGAATTTTCGGGCTGTAGTACAGTGGATGAAATGGTATCAAGATTTTACAAGATAGTTAGGGATATTATTCAGAAATATGTCCCAATGCACTCCATTAGAAAGGCGAAATTTCCGCCATGGTTTACGTATTCATTAATTAGAATGCTTGCTGAAAAACAAATGTAGGTCAAGATATCGTAAATATGAAAACCCTCGCGATAAAATTGAATATGAACTGATTCGTGCTAGATGTCATAAACTGATAAATCAATGCTACATTGATTACAAGCTCCGAATTGAATTAGCTATAGCTAAAGATCCTAAATTATTTTGGCAATTTGTGAAACATAAGCGCGGAAACAATAGCTCCTACCCTTCGCGGATGCACCTGAACGATACCTGGGCTGAAAGCGGATCCGATACTGCCAATCTGTTTGCGTCACACTTCTCTTCTATATACTCACACAACGGCCATACAGATTCAAACATCTTGGATAGCGCAGGCTTAATTACTGACTGTGTTCCGTCTATTATAAAATTTAGTACCAAAGATGTTTTTCAAAAATTAAAACAGCTAAATGTGAACAAAGGCGCTGGACCTGACTCCATTCCACCGATATTTTTTAAACGTAGTGCATCTGGTTTAGCTATACCTGTTACTGTTATTTACAATTATTCACTGGAGAAGGGTACTTTTCCCACCGAATGGAAAAAAGCGCTAATCATTCCAATATTTAAAAAGGGAATTCAGGACGATATAAAAATTATAGACCCATTGCAATTTTATCTTGTCTTTCAAAATTGTTTGAATCGCTGTTGCAGCCAATACTCGCTCGTCACTTTGAAAAATACCTATCGCCCCACCAACATGGCTTTAGGCAAGGTCGATCAATACAAACGAACTTAACTTGTTTTGTCTCTGATTTGTCCCAAGAAATAGACAAGGGTCACCAAGTCGATGCTATATACACAGACTTTAGCAGTGCTTTTGATAAAGTAAATCACTCACGCTTGGTTAAAAAACTGTCCACTTACGGTGTATTTGGATCATTGTTGTCTTGGTTTCGTTCCTATTTGTACATGCGTCCAATGGTGGTTGTTGTCAAAGGTTACGCGTCTCATGAGTATACTGCTGAATCTGGTGTACCTCAGGGCTCGCATTTGGGCCCCTTCTATTTATAGTGTATGTCAACGATATTACCTCTTACATTCGTCACTGTAATTATGCACTTTTTGCTGACGATCTTAAAATTTATAAAACAATAAAGACACACAATGACACTGAACTGATCCAGTCAGATCTTGATAACATCAAGTCATGGTGTGACACTAATTGTATGGTATTAAATTCGACCAAATGTTCCTATATTCGGTACACAAAAAAAACGCATCCAATATTGTCATCTTACAACATTAGCAACGAACAACTAGTGATAACCTCTGAAATGCGAGATCTTGGTGTTATTCTCGACAGCAAATTAAAATTCACGTGTCACATCTCTCAGGTTGTTAATGCTGCGTCACAGATGTTAGCGTTTGTAAAGAGAAACGCAAAGACATTTCACCCTTCAACAAAGATTTTATTGTTTAATTCCTTGGTTCGTAGCCGCTTAGAATTCGCTAGTGTTGTTTGGAATCCATTTTATTCAGTGCATTCCCAACGCATAGAATCTGTACAACGTGCATTCACGAGACACTTAGCGTTCACTTCACAAGGTATCTCACACCGATGTCCTTATGAAGATCGTCTCGCTTTCTTTAATATGACTTCTTTACGAAATAGACGGAGGCAGCATGATCTTGTATTTTTGTACAGATGTCTCAATGGGATTTCTCGGTGTGAGCACTTATTGGAGCGCTTTGGGTTATCAATACCACACCGGCTCCCCAGGCAGCCGCGAACAGAACTCTTCCACCTACTACAAAGCCGAACAAACATTGGATATCATTCGCCCATACGTAGGATTTCCGCTACCTATAATGAAGTTTGTACAAAAGTGCCAGATATTGATATATTTTTCGATTCCCTTAATAGATTTATAAAAAAATGTAGAAGTTCTTTTAATGGCATGTTATAACATTTATATTATATTGTATTCCTCAGTTATTCGCGGTTAAGCTAAGTATGCAATTTTCTCAAGCAATGTTGTGTACATCTTTAATTGGTACATGTATTAGTTATTAAGCCTGTGTAAAGTGTATTAGACTGTTGAATATATGTACTGTTGATGTTCCTATTATAGTAAATAAATAAATAAATAAATAACTTGCCGTTCGCCTGGTAGTAAGCGATACGACCGCCCATAAACAGTAGAAACACCATCTAACACCTTGAATTACAAAGTATTGTTTGGTATTCCACTGCGCTCGACATCCTGAGGCGTGAGGTGTTCTTTGTTGAGCATGCGGTATGACTATCGCGCTGAGGTGTTACACCTCTGCCTATCCCTAATAAGGGGAAATCGTGTAATGCATTATATAAGGATGTAAGAAGTAGACTTAACCAAACCCAACTAAAATCATAACTAAAAACATTACAAGAAAGCAAAATCTATACTTATTATAATAAATCTGTAGAGAGGTCAATTCTGTACATGAAATATATTTCCAAAATAACTATCAGGGGGTGATTAGGGATCGATACTGATGCCAAAAATGCAATTAGTAAAATTTTGTCTGTTTGTCTGTCCATCTCTATAACCGTTATAGAAACAAAAACTACTCGACGGATTTTAACGAAACTTGGTACAATTATTTTTCATACTCCTGAGCTGGTTATAGTATACTTTTCATCACGCTACAATTAATAGGAGCAGAGCAGTGAAGGGAAATGTTGGGAAAACGGGAGAAGTTACTCCATTTTTTAAGCTTCCGTCGCGTGTGCAACCTTAATGGTTAAAAGTTCCTTCGATTTCACCAGGATTCCATCATCAGACCATACATTAAAAAACATCCCGACAAATTGAGCACTTCCTCCATTTTTGAAGTCCGAAATCCACGCGGGCGAAGCTGCGGGCGGAAGCTAGTTTGCAATATAATTGTTTACTTAGACGATAGCGGGACAACATCATTATTCTAGTTATATGAGTTTTATAAACAAGTTACTGAAGGCGATTTTGAAAAAAAATCTAGGACCAATCTGGAGATATATTCTTTCGAATAAATAAATATTTTTTGGACCCAGTTCTGTGGTAACAAATATAAAAAAAAACACGTCGAATTGATAACCTCCTACTTTTTTGGAGTCGGTTAAAGCAATTCTACTAAATAAAATTTTTTATCCATCAGTACAACGCCGAAGCCCAAGTCCCGCCGTCGGATCCCGCTGGTGACGTTCTTGCAGTCGCTGGGGCGGCGCAAGCGGCGCCTGGACACCGACGGACAGTACCTGCAGCACATCGAGAGCGCGCTCATGACCTGCACCTACAGGAGTCCTGCAGGTGTCTGGAGTGTCAGGTACGTTTTATTAACAGTGCTGCACCACCTGTGCCCAGACCCTGGAGGGACGCAAAAGTAACCACACCAGGACCAAGTTTTGGATTGTATGGGCACAGCTATAGAAGCTACGTACTATACTGGTGGTAGGTCTCTCATATGTGAGAGTCCGCCTGGGTAGGTACCACCGGAATGTATTTATGCCGCCAAGCAGCAGTGTATAGTCACTGTTGTGTTCCAGTTTGAAGGACATTGTAGCCAGATTATTACTGGATATAATAAGACTAACATGGCGAGCGCAGTGGAATACCAAACAATACATTGTAATTCAAAGTATTGGATGGTGTTTCTACTGTTCATGGGCGGTCGTATCGCTTACCATCAGGCGAATGGCAAGCATGTCTCGTTATTCAAAATAATCATAAAAAAAAACCTCGCACCGGTCGCATAAAAGGTTGGTAACGGCACTGGTAATATAATTACTGTATTAAATAGTATTAGTGTGTGATATAACGGCATACTTGGCAGAGTTCGGAGATCTAGTTAATTGATTGGTTCAGTGGCTGGGGGTGCGCGGTACGGTTACCTACCGCGTTGAGGTCTCGGGTCCGAATCTCGGGTCTGGCAGTATGTAGGGTTATCTGTTCAGTACAAGCCTGGAGTCTGGAATTATGCTTAGTATGGTAACAGGCTCGTTTCCTATTACATGAGACGTTATATAGCTGGTCAGATTTAAGCGTGTTACATCCCTGCCTACTCCTGAAAAGGGGAAAAGGCGTGATGCTGTTTATTTGATGTCTTGTATATTATTACATACATACATAACATCACGCATTTATCCCCGAAGGGGTATGCAGAGGCGCAACTAGGGCACCCACTTTTCGCCAAGTATGTTCCGTCCCATGATGTGATAGGGGCGAGCCTATCGCCATATCGGGCACAAATTCCAGACTCCGGGCTGATACTGAGCAGAAAAACCCAAATATCACTTTGCCCGACCCGGGATTCGAACCCAGGACCTCAGAGCGCTATTGTACCGGACATGCAATACAACTACGCCACCGAGGCAGTATATATATATTAGTATATATATTATTACAGAATGGATATATACCATCTGTGAGCTAGGCACCCGCTACACTGTCTACACTTTTGAGACATGCGTAACCCTATTTTGAGGATATATAAATGTCCATAGCCTATAATTAGGGCAAGCTTGACATGTGTGAAGTAAATTCTATTTGACAGTTAACGTATTAAACAACTCAAATAGATAGTACCTTGTCATTTTATTACCATACTAGCTTTTGCTCGCGGCTCCGCCCGCGATATAAAGTTTTTCGAGCTACAGTTTTCCGTTATAAAAATCACGCTATATATTTTCCCGGGAGCCTATGTTCTTCCCAGGGTCTCAAACTGTCTCCATACCAAATTTCATCTAAATACGTTGGGTAGTTTTTGAGTTTAACACGTTCAGGCAGACATATGCAGCGGGGACTTTGTTTTATAATATATTTTTGTAGAACTTTTAAGAGGAACAATCCCGTCATACATCATTGTTGCATAACTTTAACCGTTTACGTAGCGCACGCAACGGAAGCTCTCAAAAGTGATAAATTTTCTCCTTTTTTGCAACATGTTTCATTACTACTCCGCTCATGTTGGTCATAGCGTGATGATATATAGCCTATAGCACTTCAGGAACAAAGGGCATTCCAACGCAAAAATATTTTTCAGTTCGAACCGATAGTTCCTGAGATTAGCCATTACTGCTCCGCTCCTATTGGTCAAAGCGTGATGATATAAAGTCTATAGCACTCCACAAACAAAGGGCTATCCAACACAACAATATTTTTCAGCTCAAAATTTTAGATTAGCCATTACTGTTCCGCTCCTATTAGTCATAGCGTGATCATATGTAGCCTATAGCACTCCACAAATAAAGAGCTATTAAGCACAAAAATATTTTTCAGTTCGAACCGGTAGTTCCTGAGATAAGCCATTATTGCTCCGCTCCTATTGGTTATAGCGTGATGATATATAGCCTATAGAACCCCACGAACAGAGGTCTATCCAACACAAAAAGAATTTTTCAATTCGAACCGGTAGTTCCTGAGATAAGCCATTACTGCTCCGCTCCTATTGGTTATAGCGTGATGATATATAGTCTATAGCACTCCACGAAGAAAGGGCTATCCAACACAAAAGATTTTTTCAGTTTGAGCCGGTAGTTCCTGAGATTAGCGCGTTCAAACAAACAAACAAACTCTTCAGCTTTATATAATAGTATAGATATTTGGGAGCATAGATTAGAGTGAGACTTTTGTATTTGGTCGGTTTATAAATGTATGTTACCAGTAGCATTTATTCAAAACTTGTGGAACGGGCCCTTAATCTCTTAACCCCCTCTGTAAACGTGACACATTCTAGACAAATCATACACTATCGTTCCTGTGGTATAATTCCATGGCACACAATGCATGCCGTTATGAATTACCGGAAACAATAACAGTGACATCACTCGTGACTAACTTAAAGTCGTCGGCGTCAGTTATTAAAACAAACATTACAATATTAAAGCTTACTTTTATTGCCAAATAAAACAATGAGCACCGAATCACAAAATCGATTTAAATAACATTTAACAATCGATGTTAGTCGAACAATTTTGATTTACAATAAACCTATACGATTAAGTCCGAGCGCACACTACCGATTCATCTAGTGATTTCTACACCTGACGTACAATGTAATCCAAATATAATGTCGGTAAAATATAATTTAAGCGGCGATAGCCTAGTTGGGTGTGGAACGGACTGCCAAGACGAATGTCCGCAGGTTCAAATCCCAAGGGCACACACCTCTGACTTTTCTAAAATCATGTGTGGATTCTTTGTGAATTTATCGTTCGCTTTAACGGTGAAGGAAAACATCGCAAGGAAACCTGCACATCTGAGAAGTTCTCTATAGGAATTTCGAAGGTGTGTGAAGTCTACCAATCCGCACTAGGCCAGCGTGGTGGACTAAGGCCTAATCCCTCTCAATAGTAGAGGAGGCCCATGTTCAGCAGTGGGCAAGTATTTAATACAGGGCTGATATTATTATTTATTATTATTATTATAATGTCGGTCAGCGATGTTGCGTCCTTCGATTGGAATTATGTCGGTCTATTAAAATTATAATAAATTAAAATTTTATTTTGTATAGATAAGTATTTATGGCGGTTAGACGTCGGATACAATGATGCTAACCAGAAAATGTAGTATGCGCCTTGATTTATTCACAAATAAAGCTTATAGCTAATATTTCAATCTTTAGATAACGTTTAACGGACGAACAACTACACATTTTGGCTCTGTATAGAAAAATATTATATCTGCAGTTATTCATCCGATAGAACTACTGATGATCGAAACTTTGGCCTTAATAAAATTAAATATAATACGAGGTGCACAAATATTTATATGTTAATATTTTTATGCTTATAATAATCTATAATCTTAATTTTATAATATACAATATGTCTTTAATGGCAATATATGTACTTTCCTTTTGTGGGATTTTTAATAGAGATGACTAACACATAATATACTTTATTATATCACATTGGATTCAAATCCTTTGTAATTTAAAAACCCAATGAAAGCATATTTAAGATCAGAGGATGTACAGACAACAAAGGTCATTACAGAAGATATCATCAGAATAAATAATTATTTCTTGAACAACCCATGCAATATAATATTATTTTTGTCCTCTCATGTATTATGCAATTGCAGAAAGAGATCGTAGGCAATACCAATATACACAGATTTCATGTTTCTAACTTACTTGCTCCCATTTTGTGTTAAAAAAAAATGTACATTTATTTTATGTAAAAAAAATCTCTTTATATTGGCTAAAGTATCCTTTGTTCATTGTACCAAGTAAAGATATTACAACAGTTAAGCAGCAGACTAACTTTTGATTGACATGAGAAATTAAAAATAACTACAAACTAAAAATCTTTTCGTTGGGGATACTTTAATATATTGTTTAGTTTCTTTCCCTCATATCAATTTTATAAACATGAAAGAGTGTATTAAAGAATTTTAAATTATACGACAGAAACTCAAGAAAATTACAACCACAATTCAAAGCTTATTTTGGTCCATCAAGCCAGCCAATAAATTTTATTATATAAAATCAAAAATGCTTTTTAGGCGACAGGGTTGAGAAGAAACACGTCACGTCACGATTTTTTGCTATAAAGATCACTTATAAGTAATGTTAATATTCACAGTTATTATATAGTGTATTTGCAAAAAAAAAAATAACAATTGTATTTAAAAGCCCCTTTTCTATGAAAAAAAATATATTAAATTCAGATTAGTTTGATAGGTAGAGCTTAAGTTTCAAAATTAGTATTAATTTGAGGCTAGTTTACTAAATGAAATATTTAATTATTTTATATTAGCCTAAATGAGACTGAAGAAATGAAATGAAATTTAGATTTAGAGTATTACTCTTACCAGGGATCAAGTGATTACATATTTATGTTTCATGACAAAGACCATACAATGGAGCTGTGATCATTGTATATTTTAAATTAAATAAGTGATCCACTGTTCATAAATAAATATTATATATTTTTGCAAATTATCCAATTGGTTAGTAATTTAATTTTTTTAATTTAATTAGTTATATTTTAATGTATCTATTTTACTATTTATTGCCAAAGATTCTTTTTTAAATTATTGATATAAATGTACTTAAACTTTTTTTAAAATATTTACAAAAAAAAATATTCTTTAAAACAGGTTCACTATGAAATAATACATTTTGATTTATGACCCAATGTGTGTGAGCATCAATACATATCGAAATTTTTAGTTGGCATTGTGGTAAATATTGGCTATTATATTATTACATAGCTGCCTGATTAAATAATAAAGAAAAACAAATTGTTGATGGCGTAACAATGTTTTTTGGCTGATATTAATAATGTAATTTCAGGTCAAAACATTAATTAAAACTAAATTGGCATATACAGAAATTATGCCAGGTTATTTAAAATAAATTGTCAAATAAAACACCAATCATGATGATATGAAAAGGTATAAATCAAGGAAAATAATGCAGTTATAAACAATAGATCAGAAATGGGCAACTTTTGCAATATAATGGAAAAAGCTAGTCAACAAACTTGTCAATATCATATTCTAATTCGGAGACAGTGTGGCTTACTTCAGAAGTCTGACTCTTGCGCTCGTCCAAGCGTGCACACTTCATACAAATTTGGCTTTTACGTAGCCAGCATCCTCTATGGTACAGAGAATTACATTTCTCGCACATCACTGCGCCACTGTCAAATGGGTATAAAACCTCATTATTTCCACATACTTCACACAAATAACCTTTGCCTGAACACAACTGACAGTTTGTTATGTGCGCTCGACATACTTCTGTCAGTTCAGTCAACTGTGTCTCGAGGGAGCCATCATTAATGGCTTGCAAGTGTGCCATACTGTACTTCTTGTTTACATCACCCAGCTGTACAAATAGTGGTGAAAGTAAAGTAGAGCCCTCTGCACACGCACATAAGTACCGTCTCATCCACTCCAAGTCCTTCCTCATTTTGTGTACCCACTCCAGCTCAGCTATGAAGCTGAATAATCTAGGGTTTATTCTCTCAACATCAATGTACGGTCTTGACCATGATAGTGTCAACATTTGGTATGCAATCCGTGACACATACCTCTTGTCCCAGTCCCAGTTATGGACAACTCTTGCTGGGATTGGAGATGGATCATTCCAGTGACACGTCCCACAAAAGTAAAGACCAGTATAGTCACACAAACGAGGCTCATTCCATGAGTCTTTGAATGTTAGTGCTGTTTGACATTCAACACACTTGTAGTCCTGAGAGCGGCCAGGCCTTTTTCAGGGCATATATTCATTTCAAACTCCCCTTTTTCTGTCATAACAACATGTGCACATATCCTGCAAATCTGGTCTACACATTTGTAGTGGCACAGATATCCACAGTCACTACACACATACGAGTTTTGCACTATACTCCAAATCACACCACTGCAGTGATCGCAATACTGTTTTCTGTTGCTTGGATTCATTTGTTGTTCGAAATGGTGACCTTTGATGGCGACCCGGAGCCTCGCCTGACCATCGTTCTCCTTTAAATCCTCTAGCCTTAATCTTAACTCAACTAAATATCTGACCAGCCATTTTCTTTCATCAGAACATTGAGTACTGTTTAAAATTAGTTCTTTGCACTGAATCACAGCTTTTTCTATGTCTTCGCGTGACGCGGAACTGTGAATTTTGAGTTTCTTGTTTGCTATTGACTTTGGGATGTAGGTGGAGTCGAGGCTCTCGTCTGCAGAAACGCAGCCGGACGTGGACGACGACGATGGACTCCCTGCCGTGCCATCCGACGTCCTTGGGCTGCAGCATATCAAACTGTTGCGATATTTAGGCGAGTCGTTCGCCAGCGCCGCGGCCATTGTTCGCGCTAACAGGATCTCCGCGCCACAAAACTATTGATATGTTTTTCACGCTCGATGTGCACTGAACATTTTACGTCTGAGATGTTTGTTCAGGCGGTCGTATACGCGGTTTGTTTTGCACGTGTATGTCAATAACGCATGTTTATAGAGTCTACGTGTTGTTTCCGCGTCGTATGGCCTTTGTTGTGTTTAAAATTAATTCGTTTTCGTAATCAACAATAATGTATCATCATTATTTTGACAAGTGACAGCACAGTGCATGACATTCCGTAAGATTTTGTTGTGGTGGTAGTACTGCCATCGACGTTTCATTATACGTTCTAAGTCAGAATAATCTGTGGTACACCAAAAAATACTAATAATTCAATATAATTTAGTTTTAGTAACACCGTTATCACGCGAATTAATTTTTTTAATAAATAGCGGAATAAAAAAAAGAGTTTTAATTGAATACATAGGCAAATTTTCTAAGTAAACTAAATATAAATAAATACAAGTTCAAACTTATATTACTTCAATTAATTTGAATAGGAACGTCTTGCGCAAGAATGCCAACATCAAGATAATCGTTTTAGCGGTAGCTAACTCGCAGAATATTCATTACCTTCATAAAGTGCACATCATGATTCAATGTTCGCACAAAAGCATTAATGGATGTTGAATATTGCAGTAATGTTTAACAGTAATTCTAGAGACTAGAGATAATTAATGCAGAAATGAGATCAGCCTCTATTTTGCTCTTGTTACCTACTTATCCTTGTTATATACCTACTTTGGCCTTTGGCCGGACACGTGTCTCTATAATCAGGTTCTAATTATCATTTTTTTGTTAAGTATTATAATGTTATTATTTTCCTTTTTTTAACTTAGCCTTTAAATTTTATTTTTGTAACAAACACTGAGAACCTAAATACAATATATGTAGTATGTGCTAGTGGCATTTTTAGCTTATTAAGTACATACTTCTTTATATTTAAATTTATAAATTTTATTAGGGTAGGTAATTTGCTCTGTCCGCCCTGTGGAATGGGGGCGTTTGGAGAATTCCACCACGGTATCCCCTGCCTGTCGTAAGAGGCGACTAATAGGTGCCACGAAGGGGGTCGTCGGCGGGCAGCAGGGGGCTGTTAGGGGGTTAGGGACTCGGCCCGGCGGTCGCCTGAAGGTCACCATCAAACCCGGGCGGCTCAACGCCGGGCCGTAAGGCACGGTTACCCCAGCATAACCGCTCAGTCGCCCCCCACGTAGGCTGGGCGGTAGTAATAAGGCACTTTCTCCGCGAAAACAAAAAAAAAAATGAAATTTGCTCTGTACTAGAGTAAGCAGATGTTTTATCAAATACTTATCATCAACATTCTGCAAGCTTTGCTATCATATTTTTATATTATTTCATTGAGTTTATTGCCACTTAACGAGGAGAATTCCAGACTCCGTGTTGATAGGTAGTAGTTACTCAACAGAAAAACCCAATATTCAGTTGTGTAACATGGGTTAGGTACTGCTGCCCAGGACGGACTCAAAATTTGCATCCCTCCCTCCGCACCAGCCTCCAATACTAAGAATACAATTTTAAAAAAATTAAGGTTTTACGCATTTTCCTGCTCCCTAAACGTACCAAGCGTGGGGTTGGCCCGCCCTCCGACCTAACTAAGCTACGCCACTGATCACATTACCTGACAACGTACAATACATTATTATTCAATCTAAGCTACACTGACATAATATGTCAATAGTAATGTCCGTTTGAATTGAAGTAATTGTTTCAGAGTCGCTATTTCGAATGCGACGAGGACTCTGATGATTACAACTCGGACGACAGCGACTACACGCCGCGCTACGTGCCGCAGGTCGAGGAGCCAGAAGACCACAGCTATGAGGATGATGAGGTTATCATCAGTTTCAAGTTTATTAATGTCAAGTATCATCCTATTGGTCTACTAGCCGGACTTTGTCAACCGTGGAGTCTCAACTCCGTGTCATTTCTTTTTACCGATAAAAATACTTTATTCAGGTATTCGTCGACTCTGTGCCAGGGGACAACACGTCCACGGATTTGTTGCTGGATAAGGAGAAGATGTCCATATCGTCGGAGGAACCTGAGGAGTCGGAGGAGGAGAGGAACCTGAACTTGGAGGTGGCGGCAGGCACTCCCGTGCTGCTCAACTACCTTCTCACACACCCCATCACTTGCACTATACAGTAAATGCAGTAAGAAAAATGGCGGGCAGTGTCAACCTCTTTGGTATTAATGGCGGGAAAATATAAAAAAAATATAGATATCTGTTAAATATTATTTAGAGATTATGCGCAATATATTTAAAAGTAGCAGAAAAGCATTGTTAGCAGAATAATTCATATGAAGATTTATATTTATGTAAGTAACGAATTATGTACTTATAGCAAGTTGTGCTTAGTAGGTATAGTTAGACAAACTCAAAACTTTATTTATTTACCTATAAGTAGTGTACAATTGACTTGCGACCTGCTATTATTATAATTTATAGTTTAGATAACGTTTCGTATGTTACGAGCATCTTTTTATAAAAATAAGTTTTTTTTATTTATACGCAGAACTTTAATATGACCATATTTCGAAATAGGACTAGTTTTCGGATTTTATTGCGAATTTTCGTGTTAAATTTTTCCCTATTTCGACGTCCAACACCTCAGTCCGCTCGGTGACCATGAAGGCTGTAAAACGAAACGAAGGAAGAAAATAAAAATATAAAACACCGCGATAAAATCCGAAATACAGTTTTATTTAGATGTAACATTCGCGTGAACATAAGAAATCACTATTTTATTTTTCGTCTCACATGTGTATGAAAATAAAAACCGTTATATTTCAAAACTAACAAAGTTAAAGCTACCATTCAATCACAAATTCTTTAAAGTTCGGAATTGACATACCCTTGTTTAATTCACGAGAGAGAATTATAATGCATTTAATCATAATATTAACACAGTCTACAATAAGTCAAGCCGGGTAATTAAGGAGTTTAGCGCAATTTTGAATAATACAATTTTTTTGTTTTCACATAAGTAATTAATTTGTCAATCATACGCAATCTCTGTAATAATCCAGTATTGACGATTTCAGCTAAGATTTTTTTTTAAATATATTCTTTAATAATAATAAAATTCCATCATTACGTATTTTTGAAACTTTATACACATTGATGATACGTAATTTAAAAAATCAGGTTTATTCATGAAATAAAATGCTGTTCAGAGATACCTAAAGTGACTAAAATTATTTTTATTAGCTTTATTATAAAAATATACAGATTTTAATCGTTTAGTTCATTGGCACGTACTCCGTATATAGTTTTAGGTGGTAAATATTGCTGTAGGGGTCACTTCACAAATACTAAGGTACTAAGACGGTATAGCTAGAATTATTAATATTTAAATGTACTATCAAGATTCAAAAGAAATTTCATTTCAGCGATATCAAAGTATTATTAATATAGTTATAATTATTCTTATTATTATCAGATTAGCTTGAATGTTATTAATAATAATAATATATTATAATATGTTGGTTTTCGCATCGTTTTTAAGAGAGTTAGATATATATTTGTGACCTCACCTTATTTATGTATGTTGTGCGCCTTTGAGCGATATTGATAACTTTTGTGGAAGTTTAAGTCCTATTCCAATGTATGAAAATCACAGATGTTTTAAAATATATTTACGCTTCAATATTTATATATTCTTTTTATTTGAGACAAAAAAATAATAATAATTTTAATAACCTTTATAATTTAATAGTAGTGTAAATAGAAATAGATTGTAGTTTGAGAGAACATACTGTAATATATATTTAATAACGTTACATTATTCTTTGTACAGCGGTCTTGAAATTCGTTCCCAAAATATTTTGGGTACGAATTTCAAATCGAAAAATGCTTTTGAATTGAAAAAACGTGTATATCGAATATGCGGCTAACCTTTCCTATTTATTATAATATGCTAAAATAACGAGAGTTTAATGTTTTATCAACTGGTCTTTAGCTATGGCCCTGATATATAATAAAAAAATATAATAGACACTGTAAGCTCATTCTGCAAATGTCGGACCATAAACAATAAATAAATAAAAAAAAAATTTAGAGAAATATTGTAACTTTGTCTTTTCGGATGACGACGAAGCTTTCAAAGTCTTCGAAACTTCGGGAGAAAAATATAAAAAAACGCGATAAAATCGGGAAATTAGTTTGATTACAAAAAAAAAACTAATATGTTAGCAATCTCTTCGATGTTTAGATCTTAAAATACATTGTGGCCTAATTTATTATAAGCTATTGTCAGCAATTTCGTCCGTAGATACCAGTTCCTTTTAGATACCAGATAAAAAATTTATAGAAATATAATACTAAGAATATATTGTAGGTATATGTCTAGATTCGAAAAATAAGCTTTCTGTCGAACCAAGGATAAAAAGTCATGAATGTTATAATTAATAGCGAAATGTCAACTGCTGCATTAAAGTATTGTCAATTTGTCGGTTTTCGGATATTTGGGTCTCGTGGCTCAACGTGGGCTGATGGTCCACCGGTACACTGTTCGCTATCAATATGCACAAAAGGAGACGTTATATTGGGATGATAACGGAGATCATTTTAACCCTTTTTTTAATCTGATTACGTTTGTTAGACTGGCAATAGCCGGCTTATACACACACCGGACTTGAGTGAACGTTTTAGGTGCTCGCAACCCTTGAAAACTGAGCTACCATGCTGAGGGCAGCCTACTGAAGGGGTTACGAGCCTCGGCTCAGGACGGTCACTGGGAGAGGCTGAGACATCATTATGAATGCGCGTAGTCGTAGCGAACTAATAATCTAATCATTATTACTGTACTCGTCGGCACGCGGACCGAAACCATGAGGTTTGGGTGGTATCATTTTAAACCTATTATTTGTGTTGGAGATTTTCGAAAATATACTGGAAAACTACAATATATTCAAAAAATATAAGTACGGTAAAAAGAAGGTACTGGTTTTAATGGGAAATAAGGTTACAGAAAAAACTGAATAAATTATATTTAAATTTTATATTTTCGTCAATCACTTGAAAGGCTTACGTGACAGTCACCTACAACCATAAACTGCATAAATGACATAGATAAATATTAAACACGAAGGTTTCTAATAAGATAAATACAAAATAATATAGATTAATTATTTGTACTTAAATATTGAAATTCCAACAGTTTTCTCGGTACAATATTAGTTGAATTAATAGAAACAGTTTTTCACTATTGGTAAGGTATGATGCAGAGAATATTTTTTTTGTTCGAAGCTACGCTACGTTTCATATTTGCGAGTCCTTGGCTACATGGAATCTTTTATCATCTTTGGAGTTAATATCTAGTGTGCTATGGTATTACACATTTATTTGTCAAAGAAGACAATGCTTGTGATGACTAGCATTTAAGATTCAGGTTCGTTCACACGCATCACACTACATTGCAGCGACAATACTTAATCCAGTAATGGTTATGTTGTAGTCGAGATCTTTGATAGTATAATTTGTATGAAAATGTAAATCATATTGTTTCGAATTCCACCGTGCTGCGATATCGACCACTTTACGCACATAATTATTCCCTGCGATGTGGTGTGGTTATGACATGTTTGAGTGGTTCGTGATCGTAAAAATATATTATTGTAAATGCTTATTCACTCTCACATAATTCAAAGCATAGAATATTAATTAGAATTTTTATTCCTTCCAAAATTTATTACAAAAAGCAGTGTGGCAAAGTATTTGAACATTAAGCCTGGTTTATACAATAAATGTTTCTCGTATGCTATAAGCGAGAATAAAACAAAACTAGTTTGAGAAACACCGTCACTCTCGAATCATTTGGAAATCGAGTGGAACACTAGAAACCTCATTCAACAATACCAGAAGCGCAATTGACTATTTTCAGTACTTAAACATAGGAAAAATGCTCCATATTATAAACTACGCAATATATTGATAGTTATGGATACAGCTACGTTTAGATATTAAATGCTCCCACACAAGTAAAAATGTATAACAAGTACTATAACATGTTACAAAACATAATATCGTACATATCATAACAGTTCCAATTTCCGACAAGGCAAGTCATGTATAAAATCGAAGATTATTCGCTTGTTGGGGTGGCATTATTTTTTTATTTACATAAAAGGAAAGCGTTCTTGCTGGATACCTCACTATCGTCCGGTAAATGTTGTTGTAATTTGCAATTGCGTTGCGGAAATGTTTTAAAACATTTTCTAGCGCACGGGTGAAGCAGCTCAGTTTATTTAGCTTACGATTAAATTCACCTGATACTACAAAACTTTAAACTGATATCATTACTATAAAAAAATATCTAATATACATAATATTACATTACGAATGGCGAATTATTGTTCAAAGGTGTAATTTTATATAGCAGATAACAATTTACTTCTAAACCTAGGTAGGGGATGCATCAATGGTGCCCGTGGGCACATAATTTCTTGGATGGCTCTACGATTGATTCATGCTTTTTTTCTTTGATGTCACCGGATTTGTTTCTTGCTAAGGCAATAGCAATTGCTCTGGCGCCGCCGCCACTACCGGCGCCATTCTTTGCTAACGCAATAGCGCCTGCACCGGCGCCTCCATTTCCGCTAGATGCGCCTGAAGCAGCACCTGCTGCAGCTGCCCCATTTCCACCAGATGCGGCTGAACTAGCGCCTGCTGCAGCGGCTCCATTTCCGCTAGATGCGACTGAACCAGCGCCTGCTCCAGCGGCTCCGTTTCCGCTAGATGCGGCCGAACTTGCGCCTGCTGCAGCGGCTCCGTTTCCGCTAGATGCGACCGAACTAGCGCCTGCTGCAGCTGCTCCATTTCCGCTAGATGCGGCCGAGCTAGCGCCTGCTGCAGCGGCTCCATTTCCGCTAGATGCGACTGATCCCGCACCTGCTGCTGCGGCTCCATTTCCGCTAGATGCGGCTGATCCCGCACTGGCTGCTGCGGCTCCATTTCCGCTAGATGCGGCTGATCCCGCACTTGCTGCTGCGGCTCCTTTTCCACTAGATGCGGCTGAACTTGCACCTGCTGCTGCGGCTCCATTTCCACCAGATGCGCTTGATACAGCACCTGCTACTGCTTTTCCATTACCGCTAGATGCGGCTGAACCAGCGCCTGCCACTGCCTTTCCATTTCCACCAGATGCGCTTGAAAGAGCACCCGCTGCTGCTTTTCCATTTCCACCAGATGCGCTTGAAAGAGCACCCGCTGCTGCCTTTCCATTTCCACCGGAAGCGCTTGAAAGAGCACCCGCTGCTGCTTTTCCATTTCCACCAGATGCGCTTGAAAGAGCACCCGCTGTTGCCTTTCCATTTCCACCAGATGCGCTTGAAAGAGCACCCGCTACTGCTTTTCCATTTCCACCAGATGCGCTTGAAAGAGCACCCGCTACTGCCTTTCCATTTCCGCCAGATGCGCTTGAAAGAGCACCCGCTAATGCTCTTCCATTGCCGCTAGATGCGCCTGAAATAGCGCCTGCCATTGTTTTTCCATTTACGCTAATAGCGCCTGATATAGCACCCGCTACTGCTCTTCCATTTCCGCTAGATGCGCTGGAAATAGCGCCTGCCATTGCTCTTGCATGTCCGCTAGATGCGCCTGACCCACCACCTACACCACCAGATCCACCATCTTTGCCATAAGATCCACGAGTTGGTCCGGCACCATCATTTGTTGTTTCATGAGATCTGTCATTATCGGAAGCACCAGGTCGGTTCCAGTATCTCCGACGTATTAAACCAGGACGGACGCGATCACGATTACCACGCCAGCCGTGTCTGCCATGATGGTACCTTTTACAAGGATTGTATCTTCTGTATCCGTCCGGTGCCGCTTGAGCAATGGCTACCAGAAGTGCCATCAGTCCCAGTATCTGCACAAATTAAGATTGTGATGAAAATATGATTGTGTTTAAGAAAAAACGTTATAAGTAGTATAATATAGAATGGCGGTACTGGTGAAGGTAATGTTTATACTTAACCGTGAAGATAGTCAAATCAAAGATAAATAGTAGACCTTAAATAATTATGGTAAAGATACTTTCTAGTTGTCCAATAAGGAAGTAGTTCGCCGTCAGTAGATAAATAATTTCAAGACGCTAAAATGTTAACAAAGGAATATGAAAGATTGAATTATCTAAGCGTCTTAACCGATTACGTTGAAATATGGTATGATATATTCTTAAAATATTGTTATCGTTAATTTTGATAATGACTATTAAATTATAAATAATATTTTTTTTTACCCTAACGAAGGTATGCCGAGAGGGGTGAGAAGTTAAAACTCGAAGTCGATTGTTATCGAGATAATTCCGAAACTCGGGACTGAAAACGAGGCACCTGCACAATAATCCAGTAACCGCTAGGAGGCGTTGTGTCGACTATTGATATAAATATTCATTGAGACCTGCGAAGTGTGAGCCACGGATATCGAACCCCTACAAGGGATAACTACAGGGAATTTTTCAATTGGCCGTGGGAGACGAAATTTGAAACTATGAGAAATAGTCAAAAATACTCGAGAAGTTTCAGGCCCGATTTTTATTTAAAAAAATGCCGTATCGTATTGGATTTGCGATAAATGAATAACTTGCGATATATCGAACCTATGGAATACTAGGACGTTACCGAAATAAGCAGTCTTATTCCTTAGTAATTAAGAGAGTAGGTATTTTAAATATTAACTTACCAAAGTGAGCTTCATGATGAAGATGGTTTAACTACGATCGAGTGATGTGTGATTGCTTCAACTGATGTCGAGCTTTATATATTGTATTGGAACTATACATTAAATATTAGACAAATATTTTTATTTACATTATAAATGTTAATTAAAAATATGCACTGGCATAAATCAACAGACTATAATGTCATAGAATAATATATTAATTTACATTCGCTAATAAAACATCTGTGTATACTTTCTTTTAGGGTTCTCAGAGGAGTAAACTTGTAATTTTTGAGAGGAAGAGGCACTTTGTCGAAGGGATAAAACAGTGAGGTAAATACATAGTCACGTACTTATAAGTGCCAAAGATACACCTGCACGTGGAAATGATGCGAGTACCCCATCGACCTTAGATAGCTACGCTAAAGAGAGACAAACTTTGATCATAGACTTAACATGTCCAATACCGATTATATTACTTGTACTGTCTGCTACGTACTGTATTTTCGTTATGTGAGTAGTTTTTTCATGCGGCTCTGCCCACGTGATCTCGGCATACATGACATACTGCTACGAGTCAAAACGCCTCTGGAAATTCTTGCGCAATGAATTCTGGAAGAATTTGCTAGTCGAAACGCAGCTTTATAACAATAGCCAAGTTACCATTATAGGAAATTAGATTTTCCTGCAATGAGTTTTATATTATGTTATTAAATTGTTTCTATTTAGGGGGAAATTTTTCTATTTGCACGTACAATAATTAATATTGCTTATTCGTGAGTCATCAAGACTTCATAGAAAGTAAATACCATAAGATGATTTTTCTTATGTTTATGGTTTTAGTGTCTGAAAAATTATTTGTTAGCACAGCTTGGAAGTTTTGTTTATTTATGGTAAATATTTATTATTTGGTAAATATATTCAATAAATAAATAGAAAACATGAAAGCGATCACATAAAGTACTTTTCGGTCACGACATAGTACATTGCACCTGATTTTTATTTTGTACCTACAGTATTCCAAATAGTAATAGAGTATATTATGGTAGCCCACAGATTATCATTCCGCCTTGGTCAAACCAGTGGTGTAGGGAACCAAGGGTCAGTTACAAAGAGTCCGCCGATATAGCATCTGAAATACGTTAATCCGATGCAAGGACCCAGGCGGGCGGAAAATTTTGGAAGCCAAAATGCTTAGTTAGATTTCACAGGATAGTGGCCTAAAAAACCGGTCACTGGTCAGTCA